>NC_081143.1:3570355-3672855 GCF_958295425.1 Solea solea
TCCAACAACTGCAACCGATTCTGTCTCGGCTTGCTCTCTAACGTCAACCGCAACTCCACCATTGAGAACACCCGGCGGCACATCGGCAAAGGTGCAGTATGCAAAGTCCATCGATGACTACAATGCACCGACTGTTAGCAGACGAGACTAAATCAATTAATGTTGTCAATAGGGGTTGGGATCTAGAGGAGAACGGAACAATAACAAATTGAGTGGACATTTCAGTGAATCGATATGTAGGAGGACCACAGTGACGATTTGGGGCCTTTGATTTTACAAACGTCACAACGCCTCGCTCCTCTCCTGCTTCCTCTCAGGTGTCCATCTGTATTATGTCGGTGGGGAGGTGTACGCAGAATGTCTGAGCGACAGCAGTATCTTCGTCCAGAGTCGTAACTGTAATTACCACCACAGCTTCCATCCAACAACTGTGTGTAAGATTCCCAGTGGCTGCAGCCTCAAGATTTTCAACAACCAGGAGTTTGCTGAGCTGCTGGCACAGTCTGTCAACCACGGCTTTGAGGCTGTTTATGAGCTCACCAAGATGTGCACCATTCGAATGAGCTTCGTTAAGGTGAGTTCATGTTCATCTAAGTGTAGATTTACATTTGTCCAATTTTATAGATAGAATTAGGCGACATTGGAAGTTTCTACTCAACAACAAATGAATCCTGATTTTTATTTTTACACACATATATATTTGAAGAGAGTCGGTCCAAAAACATTTATAGGGCAAACAACATTAACCTCTTTCATAATGCAAGAAGCAACACTGGTTAGTTGCATCCTATGAACCTAACTCTTTATAAAATATCTAACATGCTTGAGTGCAGTGAGCTGTTAAAGTTGAAACACAAACATACAGATTTTGGGCATAATATTCCCAGAGCTGGACCAATTAAGAACATGTCAATGTTTGGTTAAATAGTTCAGTTTTCTTGTCGAAAGGATACATAACATGTACAGCAGAATGTTGTTTTAATCCAGTGTAAAACCTTAGGAACTGGGCTTGTAACTGAAAGGTTGCTGGTTTAATCCCAGGGTGGGTCACAGGCTGGGGCACCCAATCCCCCATTTCTCCCTGGGTGCAGATAAGTGCTTCCCACTGCTCCTGCGCCTGGCTTGTGTGTTCACTTCTGGTGTGTAAGGATGGGTTAAATGCAGAGGACAAATTCACTCTCACTAATTGTTGTGCAAAAAAGCTAATTCTTCTATTCTAAAGGGAAAAGCCAAAAGGAGAAGACTACATTAAGTTGCCCGTGCTAATAACAAAATAAATACAATCAGGCCAAGTAGAAAGTCATGTGTTTTGTTTCTTTAGCTGTGCCCACTCAGTGTTCATTGAACTTGTGCTGTAAGAAAATAGAATAAAATGCTGGGCTAAAATGAATAAACCCACTCAAAACAGGACACAGCACAAATATGAGCCTTCACTTAACTTGCTTCAAATCAGATAACACTGATAAACAGAACTTCCAATGCTGTCTGACATAAATTGGCACTGCTACTTTGTTCTGCTTATTGAGCTGGTAGGAATATCACATTTTATATAATAATTGTATAAAAATAATTGTTGAAATTGTCTAAAAAAACATGTTATATTGTTTTTTTTTTTATTCCAAGCTGAGAACATCTCCACCCTCATTCATGTGCGTCCTTGTGTTTCTACATGTTCCAGGGCTGGGGAGCAGAGTACCACCGCCAGGATGTGACCAGCACCCCCTGCTGGATTGAGATTCACCTGCACGGTCCCCTGCAGTGGTTGGATAAGGTGCTAACCCAGATGGGCTCCCCCCACAACCCCATATCTTCTGTCTCCTAGGCTTCAGTGTCCTCAGCCCCGTGGCTGTCCACACCCCAGCATTTTGGTCAAAGTAGCAAGAAGAGGGGCTAGCTGGTCCCAGACTGGTTTGTGGTTCAGTCGATAACTGATAACTAAAGTTTAGACTAAATCACAGGCCGGCCTGGGACCTCTAGGGATAGATGGGTTTTTACTTGGGTTGGTTTGTTCTCTACTTGAAGGATGTCTGAATTGGGCACATTTACAGACTGGGAGAGGAGTAGGTAAAGTGAGCGTGATGCAACTGGAAGATACTTGATCTTTGTGACCAACTGTAATAATTAGACCATCACACTCATCATGATGCAAGTATCCTCCCTGATCTTGCACCCACACGTCTCTTTTTCATGGTTTCTATTATTCTGACTCATAACTAGCTTAAATCTAAATATTCCCTTGAAAATCCGGATATACGTGTGTAGTTATAATAATTATGGGACATTCCAGGTCACCGAAATTGCAGTTGGCTGTTGTTTGCTGTCTGACTGCAGTGAGGTTGGCAGGAAATGTTTTTAGAACATGTATAAAGTTAGCAGGGACTTGGAGGATGACCATTATAAAAAATTATCACCAGACACAAAAATGTTTTTGTTCTTTTTAAGTTAATAAATTAAAACAGTGTGAAGTCATAGAAAATGAAATCCCATGTCACAAATCTTGAAAAACAGTAGGAGGGCAAGGGAGTCTTGTGAGTGTAGCATGGGGTTTAGTGTGGGGCATGGCACTAAAGGGGCATTTCAGAAACAAGTCTAATCTTTAAATGTTGCTCATCTTGTGTTAAACTTGCGTTTCAAGTGAATTTTAAGGGAAAAAAAAGAATAGTGTTTAGATATATTCACTATTAGAGTATGTGCTGTGCAGTCTGGTTTCGCAAAGCATAGTTTGGTTAATGTAGTGTTACACATTTAAGACTGGTAGCTGAACATCACATGAAGCAGAGTGCAGTTTACAGTGGTTTGTCCCTTGCTGTATGCACTGCAGCAAACATGGAGTCACATCAAGGACATTAATATTTCATTGACTGTGCTTCACTCTCTTATTACATTGACTGAGCAAAACTTGTGAAATGACTGTTATGGGAAAATGTTGAGCACTCAAATTTGAATTGTTGACTGAGACAAGGGGATCAGTCACTGTTGTCCCAGTATGAACCCTTTTTTTTTTTACATATAAAATGCAGATTTTGCCATTCATTTCTTTTATGCTTTCAGCAATCCTCTTTGCTATTCAACTGTTATACTCTTTACATTCTTTTTGTATTTTTGAATACGTTTTCTGTTGTTTTTTGTCTGCACTTTTGATTTTTTTTTTTTCTCCTTGTTTTTGCTCAGTAAAGCTCCCAGAAAAGCAGTTTTATTCCATGAATATCAAGCCTCTACTGGAAGAATCAATAAATTAGTTTCATTATTTGCAACATGCCTTGTTTCTTTTATGAACACTGTGTGAGGACGTGTGTGTCTGTCTGTGTGTGTATACGTGTGGTTGTGTAATGTCCCTGTCTCTTGGATTACAGGCCACCCATGTATTGTCAGAAACTTTAAAAAAAATAATCAACCATGTGTGCATACATGGAAGCAGACCTTCAATTGGTGAAGCAAAACTATTACAAGTGAATCTGAACGGTACTGATGGTAAACATAACTGCAATTTCCTGTGTCAGGAAAGTGTCATAGAAATCATAAAATCATGTTGTCTTTCTTGTGACATGAGTGGAACATTCAGAGCAATGTTTCAGGAAGTTCCCCTAAAAATCACTGAGTAGAGAGAGAGGAAGTGTGTGTGTGTGTGTGTGTGTGTGTTCGCGAGTTTCATTTGACTGAACATGACGTGGGTGGTGTGGTTGCATGGTGGTTAGCACTGCTGCCTCCCAAGAGTTTGCATGTTTCTCCTAAATTCCTCCGTCAAGCACGTCAGGTGGTGAAGACTCTGAATGACTCAAAGTGTTCATCTTTCCTTTTCTCTGTCGTACTGAAGATTCATCCAAACTGCTCGTTTCATAGCAGGGTAGCTTCAGAGCAGATAAACACAATGGACAAACTAAACGTATTTTGAGTTGTGATGCTGAAGTAACAATGAAAAGAGAGTAAAAAACACTCAATAAGTAGGAATAACATACACAATAAAACAGTAAGGAAAACCAATATAATAAGAGTCAATAAAATCAGAAAATTAAGAGCAAAAATGTGATCCAAATAAATCCACTTTAAGAAATGACTCACAGTTCATGGTTCATGGTATAGTCCAACCACACAGATAAATACATTATTTCTAAACTACAACTTTTATGCACAGTTGTGTGCACAGTTTTTTCTGTTTATTTTTGGGATTGAGAAGTTCTCAGCTGTATGACAGGTTTGCCCACTTTTTCCCCCCAAAACATGTATTTTATTTCTCCAAAGGCTTTACAACTTTAATTCCTCTTTAATTGAAACCTTGAAGATGAACCATAATCCTAGTTTTTGCTCAACACATAGACAATGTTAAGACAATGGCACTGGCATGTTTTCCTGCTTTCTGCCCCACCCATATCTCAAATGTCTATGAGTTATTAAAACGCCATAAAAGAAAGCTATTTCCTCTCATAACCTCTCATATGTTTTTCCACAGGAAGATGTAAAATGTGATACAGCCGTTATTTCACAAAAAAATAATAAAAGAAAGAATGTTTTATTGTATGTATAGTTTAGTATAGTTTGCTAGACCATGAATCATCTCACAGCCTCTCAGATTTGTCTGGTGACCCTTGCTTGTGAACTATTTGACAAACCAACAACTAAATTAACAACTTGCTAACTAGTGAAATTTGCTATTTATTTGTTTTTATTAAAGGGAAATTAAATCAGTGTCATTGTTCATTTTAAACTTTATTTTCAGTTTTAGGTGGGATCTAAAAAGTTAGCATCTGCTGCCCTCTGCTGGTTATTTCTATTTACTACCATCTGTAGATTTTAATTTGACCATATTCACTTTTACAATTCATAGTTTTTTATGAATACATTTTTGCACACGATAATGAATTTTACTAACTTGTTGACATATTTTAATAAACAATTTATGTTAATTCATGAAAGGACGGAAACATTTGTTGGGGGGCGGGCCCGTACGTCACCGGAAACGGAAGAAATTGAATGAAACAACCGGTGATATCCATGGTTAGTACCCGCGGGGACGCTGTTGTCCTGCTAATGCGAGGTCAGTGCAATTTCTTCAATTTGTGTAAATTGTTCATTGTCTATATCTTTGACAGCTTCTTATATACTTCCACAGAGCGTTAGACCAGCGGCCAGTGGACGGTAATGGTTTATACTCGTGTTGTAAACTCTTTAGTTCAAGTTTAGTCTGTTTGTTCCTCAGTCAATGTTACAGCTGGCACAGCAGTACTGACCAGTATGTAGAGGTAACTTGGTTCAGGTGTTGTCATTATTTACGCATTGTTTGGATGTCAACACGCAGTAGGGCTGAGAATCGCCAGAGACACCACGATACCATAATTATCACGATATTTAAGTCATGATACGATATTGCAAAACACTGAGTATCTGCGAAATCACATGCAACAGTTCTACTGAGAGTGAGTATTTTTAATGCTAACACACGAACTGTTTATATGTAACATCAGTTGATTACATGCTAAAAAAATGTATACTATACTCTGTGTGTCTCGCTGTATGATTATATGTGTATGTATATATGTATATGTATGTATATATATATATATATATGTGTATATACTGTATATGTGTGTGTGTATGTATATATATGTATGTATGTATGTACTGTATATGTATGTATGTATATATGTGTATGTATGTATGTATTATATATATATATATATATATATATATATATATATATATATATATATATATATATATATGTATGTATGTATGTATGTATGTATATAAATAAATCAGACACCCTCTGTTTTCAGGCATTGATTTCATAACATTATTACACCTGTATTCAAAAGAAAACAGCATATTATCTTACTGAAGCTATTGCACATACACTATAGCAAACAGCAGTTATGTTACTGATATGTTTCAGTTGAGCCATCTACAATGCATTTCCTCTGATGTTCACATTAAATCAACGTGTAAATCTATATTATGTATTCCAACTTACAAAAAAATTTAGCTAACCCTTTTACGTATTTTTGACATTGAAAACATGAACTGAATGACCATTAAAGAATTCACATCATATAGGGTGCAAAAGAGAAATGACATACAAACCAATATAATGAACTAACCCTTTAAAGTCAGCAAGTACTTAAGAAACCACTAAATTCTTCTTTTCAAGTTATTTTTGCTGTTGTTTATTTTGTTTGTTATTTTGAACTTTAAACACTGAACCTATCATCTCCCTTTTCCTAGATGCCCCACATTTACTATAAAATGGGACATTTTGGCCTCTCCCTCCTCCGCTCCACCAGGACATGCTGTCTCCACCGAAGGGTCTTCACATGTTCCCACCCCTTCTACCAAAGTACCATCCCAGTCCACAGCTGCCAGCATAGCAGGCGTGTGAGCACAGATCTCTGCCAGCACATACAGGACTTAAGTGGCCCCGAGCAGAGACTTGTGAATAAACTATATGAAGGACTGATTGGAGGACAGAGGGCATCTCTGGCCGAGTCCATCACCCTGGTGGAGACGCAGCATCCCAGGAAGAAAGAGCTGGCACAGGTGCTGCTGCAGAAGGTGTTGGCCTTCAGGGCGGAGCAGGAGAGATGTAACGGAGGGAAGCCTGTGGCCTTTAGAGTAGGTGTGTGGACTCTATTTCTGTGTTCAACCGCCCATCTCAATTTGTCTTACAAACAAATGATGTACCTTTGATCCTATTGATTTGTCTCCTGTCTAAATGATTAACTTTTTCATTATATGGAGTCTTTTGCACAGCTGCCATTTTGTCATGTTTTAGCAGGAAAATCACATTTTTTACCAATAACAATAAATACCGTGTTGGAGCATGAGTAACTTCCAGATATTTATGTAAGATGACTAGCCTGTGTTGCTCCTGTATCTCTCTCATTGTATTTTATAAAGCATAAGTTTTTACATACTTGAAAGCATACACACCTTTCTCAGTCTTATATATAGAATCAAAAACAGGTCATGATAACAGGCCTCTCTGTGGTGATTTCTCAGGGCTCTCTGGTCCTCCTGGCGCAGGGAAGTCATCCTTCATCGAGGTGGTGGGGAAGATGTTGACTGGAAGTGGACATAAAGTATCAGTGCTGGCTGTGGACCCGTCGTCCTGCACTACAGGAGGTAGCATCTGAAACACAATTCATAAACATGTGACAAAGTGTATCATGAATTTAAAAAGATGTTATCATTTTAATAGTTTGTTAACGCTATAAAGAATGAATTGAAATGGCCATATGCACAATCGACAGCATCAGTGTCGCACCAAAAATGTTTAATATGAGCTATAAACTTAATTCAGTGCCTTCTGTTGCAGGGTCTCTGATGGGTGATAAGACTCGTATGACTGAACTCTCCAGAGACTTGAATGCTTTCATCCGACCGTCTCCGACCTCTGGAACACTGGGCGGAGTCACAAGAACAACCAATGAGGCCATTGTACTGTGTGAGGGGGCAGGATATGACATTGTCCTTGTAGAGACTGTAGGTAAGAAACTCGTTTTCAAGAGTTTCTCCTTCGATAAAATGTACTTAGAAAGCTAGAAATAGTTGTGTATTTTTGGACATAGTCTTCCTGCAAATTTCATCAGTTTCACCAGTTTTCATCATGGAAACTGGTTATTCTGTTACATTTTTCTGACGTTTGTCGTACCTGGTAGTAAATAAGATGAGATAAGATAATCCTTAGTTAGTTCTACAATGGGGAAATGTACATTGTTACAGCATCAAGGAAAGTAAAGGTAACAAAAAAATAGGCACATATAACATGCATTTTCACATCTATGAATGTGCAATATAGCAGACATTGACTCTTTAGCTTATAAAATAGACCAGATCTCACTGAAACAAACACATTATCTTATTGAAACATCATTACAAATAAATCAATGTATAAGAAACACTGAGAGATGAGGAAGTATTTTTGGTAATGAAAGTGTAGCAGGCCGGAGTAGGTTTGAGTTGAAAAACTTGCTCAGGATGCATCAGCGTTAACTCTATGTAAAGAATATAGTCATGTTTTTTGTATTCCAGACAAGATCAGATTTAAATGTATCCTCAGTGCATCTTAGGTGCATTTACACTTGTACTGTACAAACTTCACAAACTTGTCTCTGTTCAACCTATTTCAGTCTATTTATGTTGCAAAATAGAATAAAAACACATTTTTGGAAATGAGAAAATACAGCATATGATCGAAGGCCCATTTTTAAAGGAATAATATGATTAAATAATGATTGCACTTGTTAAATTTTAGTGTTGGCCATTAATAAGCAAGTGTGACACTGGTCTCCTCCTCCTCACACGTAGAGTCTAGAATATATTCACTGCAAAAATAATACGACTGCATACACTCATTCCTTCAAGTATGTTTTCTCATGCTCATACACGGTGTTGTGAAATGATAAAATTAATGACATAATCAATGATGGCTCATCGTTTAGATTTAATAGGAGAATTTCACTGACTAACTACATTCTCAGATTAAACATAAAAGTCTGCATCACCTTTTTGTGTGAGTGCTCGTCATTAAATGTTGTTGCCTTTGTTTCCAGGTGTTGGCCAGTCAGAGTTTGCAGTGGCCGACATGGTTGATATGTTTGTATTGCTGATTCCACCAGCAGGGGGCGATGAACTCCAGGTCAGTCAACAACATGCACAACATATTGATTTGTCTCTTGTCTAAAAGATTAACTTTTTCATTATATGGAGTCTTTTGCACAGCTGCCATTTTGTCATGTTTTAGCAGGAAAATCAACAATAAATACCCTGTTGGAGCATGAGTAACTTCCAGATATTTATGTAGGATGACTCGCCTGCCTTGCCAATATATCTAGCATTTATATACCCCAAGCACATCACAGTTATCTATATTTGGTTTTTGGTGATTAAAAACATTCTGTTTTGAATAGCTCACCACATTATGTGCAGAGTAGGGGCCAGTTTCATTGTTGTATTTTATAAAGCATTAAATTTTACATACTTGAAAGCATACACGCATATATTTTCTTACAGCCCACTAAAGTGATGTTTGCGTGTTTCGTTATGATAGTATGAATATGATCGATTGATTATAACGCACATTCTTACTTCCATGGGTACTTTACTTTCAGTTTTTGTGTCCATATAATGTCAAATGAAACATGTTGACAAACTATATGGTAATCAATTTATTACTTAGTCGAATTAATCACTTAATTAGCCCAAGCAATTAGGATTAATATTATGGTGATTATGGCCATTAAGCAGCTCAAGTGGCATTTGTTTTAATTAGTGTAATTATATCTTACACAAAACACATTGCCATTGAAACATAAAACCCTAATTTAGACTGGAAGTAGAATATTTCAAACATCCTGCACAAGTGCCACATAATGATGTGACAGAACTGAGGTACAATATTACATGTCAGTCAGAAAGTGTGCAAACAATACTGACCATGACTGTAGCTGTCATTCACCAGGTGGATATAAAACCTTCATCAACAGACGAAGAGCAGAGTTTAGAGAAGCAATTGTTTTTTTGTCAGGGTGACGCATGCATGTGTGTGGGACAAATAGAAAAAGACTGTGAGATTTTATTGGTTTCTTCTTGTAAAACTGCAGCCAGAAAATATTTCTCAGCAACCTGGCCACCCAGACATATGATTTATTTACACCTAGACATCACTTGTATTTATATGCAGACATTGGTTTATTTATATCTAGACATCAGTTTTATTTACATCTAGACTTCAGGTGTATTTATAATTTTGTCATACTTGTGTACAATGTTTATCCTCTTGTATGGCTCTCACTGAGGTTTCGTCCATTGTTTTTTTTTTTTTACCTGTTGACAGCTTTTTTTGTATAGATTATAAAGCCCATTGAGGCAATTAGGGTTTAAAAGAATAATATTGATTTAGTTTGATTCACAGTAATCTGAAATGTATTTCCTCTAATGGCAACATTTCTCTTCAGGGTATCAAAAGAGGCATCATTGAGAGAGCCGACTTAGTGGTGGTGACAAAGTCGGATGGAGACCTGGTGGTGCCGGCCCGGAGGATCCAGGCTGAGTATACCAGTGCGCTCAAACTGCTCAGGAGACAGTCCAAGTCCTGGAATCCCAAGGTGTGTGCATGTGGTGTGTCTGCGTGTTAACAGCAGAAAAGCCCAGAATGATTAGCCTTTAAAAAAAAGAGAAAAGATAACTGGCACGTGTTCAACACTGAACCCACTGGGCAGCTACAGCTGCCGTGTCAACCCAACAAGCTCACACGCCGAGAGGTCAGCTGACCCGAGAGTAAGGGGTGTGGGGTAATGTTGGTGATGTCACAGCATCACTGTTTCAGTACCGCAGTGTCTCGCTACCCCCCCACCAGCAGCTCACCCGCCTGCTCGCCTGGCCTTGTCCGTTTTGTTTTCCTAGCTTAGTGCAGCAGCTGCCCACTGA
The DNA here is from genome assembly GCF_958295425.1 of Solea solea. NCBI lineage: Eukaryota > Metazoa > Chordata > Actinopteri > Pleuronectiformes > Soleidae > Solea > Solea solea. Next base: position 3,580,775 of record NC_081143.1, read on the forward strand.
GCGAGCTGCCAGGCAACATCCCTGACTTACTCCCACCCTGCCTCACACTAAACCTCCACCCATGACTCCCGTTGCTCTGAATACTCAGATGCTGGGTCATGAATGTACTCATTTTCAGCCATACTCGTATAAAAGCTGCTCTTGTTGCCTCCTTGACTATCTATTCTCACCGCTGACGTCAGACTATTTTCTTGTGGAGACATGGACAGCAAAAGGCAGATTCAGAATGTCATAATTACTGCATTAGTTTCTTTTTTTCTAGATAATGTAAGTACCTTAAATTACAGTAAGGTTGAATTATTCTGGGCTGGAAGCAAACAATTCAAAGACTCATGTCTTTAAACTATGACAAAGCCAAACAAACATCAGCTCCTGTTTTTGCCTTATACTCCTATCCAATCCTTGTAAAATAATCCAACTAATTGTGTTTTTAGGGCTCTACCTGATGTGAAACATGTCATTTTATTACACTTAAACAGTCTGGAAGAGACTGTAGGGAATCAGTGAGGATTATTTTATAGTTGCACTTTTGTCTTCTTCTTCAAACTCCTATTCTCCTTTTAATGAAGTGATTACAGCAGGCGTTGTATGAGCAGAGTAGTGGTTTCCAAATGCATGTTTGATTGCCCTCACTTTTTTGAGTTTTGAGTTTCTCTTCTTCTTCTTCTGCCTGCTTTCACTTTGAATGTTGCCCTGGATTTCATCATATGTTCTTGAAACTGTAAAAGGCTTTAAAAAAAGCAAAAAAAAAAAAAAGCAAACCAAAAACACATAAATGACCTTTATCCTCAAGTTGCCTCCGTAAACAAGGTGTAATGGGGAGATGAAAACACACAGAAAACCGACATGGCAGCTTTTTATAGAATAGAGCTGCATCCAAATAAATCCTGAAAAAACCCAGCTAATAGGATGGAAAAAGCACAGACTATGCTGACTATTAAATTTTAACACACTTCTAACAATGCCTTTTTTCATTTGATTAAAAATAGATGCATGACCAAAAAAGCATGGTTATGTAAATAAAACAATATTTATTGTATTATTTGGTTATGGCGATCCTCTTTCATGCTGAATATTGTTAAAACTAAAACGGGTTGCTGTTCCTTTGGTCACATCCTCTGAATTACTGCTGGTAAAAAGAGACATTAAATTCCCAACTCCCTCTTCAGGTGGTGCGCGCCTCCTCTCACACTGATGAGGGCATCTCAGAGGTCTGGGCCAAGGTGGAGTTATACCGGGACTTCATGCTAGCCAGTGGAGAGTTGCAGGGCCGAAGAAAAGCCCAGCAGAAGGTTTGGATGTGGAGTCTGATCCAGGACAATCTCCTCTGCCATTTCCAAAATCATCCCAGTGTCAGAGACGCTCTTCCCCACCTGGAGGAGAGGGTCACCAAAGGGGCCATCTCTCCAGGTCTAGCTGCTGACCTGCTTCTGAAAAGCTTCTCATCATCATCTTCATAGTAAACTGCAGGACTGGATGGATGTGTCATGGTTCATCAAGGCAAAAAAAAAAAACAGAATAAGATTAGGTGACCTTGATCCTGTGGTTTTCACAAAAAAAAAGAAGCAGCTTTGCTCTTTTTAATCTCAATTTTAAATTCATAATACCTGAGGCAGAAGTCAGCCCAGACAGACTGTTTCAACTCACTTTAATCCAAAATCAGGAGAGGCCTGGCTGAGCATACACTTCTTATGTCTCACCTTCGTCTTGAAGACATTAACATTTGGAGAGTGGAAGGACAATTCCATTAGTGAGGAAAAGATGCCTCGGAGATCTTTGCTGCCGTCATCTTTTTTTTTCCCTAATGTAAAGAAGTAACTCTGAATTGCTTCTTGGACAAGAGCTCTAGCCTTCATGAGCGTTTTAATCAAATGTGCAGGGGATTGATGCAGTCATGTTGTTGTACTTGAAAAAATTGAAATAAATGTTTGACTGTTAAGTAATTGATAATCTTACCCACATTGATGGACATGTTTTATAACCTAAGAGGAAAAAGAAACGATTAGAAGTGGGAAATGTACACCGACTTGTTTCCCTTGTTGAGCTGCTGTGGACATTAATAACACATTCTCTCTGAAACTTCACTCTTGAGATGACGTCTTCTTCACATTCATTGAAAGACTGACGCGAGTGGTTAAGTGAGGAGCACAGTTGGCTCAGTCTTGTCTTTCTTCTTTTGTTTCCTCTTGATATGAACAACTGAACATAGTTACTTTGAAGAATATTAGTCGTGACATTTATCAAAGTTGTAGGTACATGTCCTCTGCACGGTGAAGCTGAAATATCAGTGCCTGGATTCCCCTGAATTCAGGTAAACCACACTTTAATATTTTCAGAATTACCTTCATGCTGCACCACAAATACTCATAACTTCACTACACCTACTTTATTACATTTAATAAGATTTGTCGCTTTATTCTATTGTATTTTAGACTATTGTCTCATAGCAGCTTCTTTTTCTGATTAGTAATTATACATAATGCAAGATGGTGTCATATTTGCAAACTTCAGCCATAATAAGTGATGGTAAATGTATATTTAAATTTCAGACGGAAACAAATGGAGAATCTGTGTGTGTGTGTGTGTGGGTGGGGTTTTCTCTGGGTTCTCTGGTTTCCTCAAACATCCCAAAAACATGCAGATTTGGGGATTAAGCAAACTGGACACTCTAAATTGACCATAGTGAGTGAGAGTGGATCCCTTTTGTGACCCTTGTGTAGAGGAGAAAGGGGTAAAAGATGAATGAATGAATGAATATTTGTAGAATACTAACATGGTCCTCAGGATTTCTAGAGTCTAGTCTAGAGATGAGTCACCTAAAGATCACTTGCTTTAACAAATAGTGTTCCAACATACAACAGCTGAAGAGCGATGCTAGGAGAACATTTGGCATTTAAAGCTGAGAATGAGACAAGTCGTTAATGAAGTGCAGTTAATATAATTTTACTGAACACTCATTTAAAACTCAGGTCATTTAAAATGACAGGACATCTGATAAAGTGGCAGGATTGGCACCTGGTGGGTTCTGCTGCTGTAACTCATCTGCATTAGGATATTTTCTTTTAACCATTCTTTGCTAAACCCTGAAAGATGTTAGTGTGTGTTGATCCCAGAAGATTCACAGTCCACGTTCAAAGTCACTTAAATTATCTTTCTACCCGGTTTGATCTTCAGCAGGTTGTCTTGACCATGTCTACATGCTTAAATGCCGAGTGGCTGCCATGTCATTGGCTGATTTAAAAAACAATCAACAAACAGATCAAATGTACATAATAAAGAGGCAGTTGAGCGAGTTTGTGTTGAACGTCACATAGATCAAAAGCTCAAGGGGAAAGTGGAGATTTTCTCTATGTATTCACAAAGAAAATAAGATGGGACATACTGTAAACATGCCCCTTTGTTTGGTGTTGTTACATTCTGAAACCACTAGAGGGCTCCCTAATTTTACTCTGCCTTGAATTCATTATCCTAATGACTGGACCCTCAGTGCCAGTCAGTCCTCCTCTTCATAATGCCCCTGCCTCCTGCCCTCCATCCATTCTTCATTGAGCTTGCCAATGGTGCCAGGTCACTCGGAGGGTAGGACATCAGTGGCTTCCACTCTCCTGAAGCACAGTCTGTTCTGTGGTCCTCACCCGTCAGTGCCAAACGCTGCACAGCTCATCTCAGTTGTCACTGAAAAACTGAAAAAACTGAAAACAGTTCAGTGGAGCAGTGTGGGACTGAACAGCTTGTAACCTCAACCCTGTCTTTTGATATTTAAAGTGGAAAAATTGTTATTTTAATACTAATCCACACTTATCCTGAGCCCCCTCAACTGGTGCACAAGCTTCCAGGTCGCTATTCATTTGCTCCTGCCTGAGTTAAAGTGAAAGAATGTCGCTTGAATGCAGATGGATTCATTAGGTCTGAGTAACACCCTTCTCCTCCATCATGCTGACACAAACGCATACACACTGTAGCTGCTCTGGCTGAAAGGGAACAGTGAGTTCTGCAAGCCTGGAGACTCTCTGTGCACACACACACACACACACACACACATACATGCATATACATGTACGCATATACTGTTGTCTCCAGTGTAAATAACACCATGCGGTTTCACTAAGGAAGATTAACTCAAATGCTGCTGGATGGTGCTCGGCCATTTTAGCCTAAACAGAGCCCAACCACATGTGTTTAGCATTTGACTGGATCTCTTGAATGTAAGCAGAAGACAGAGACTGGCTCTTTGATGAGGCTTTTTCATGTGTAATGGATGGGCTTACACTGACAGTCTCTCTTTGTGTAAGCAGTCTCCAGTCAGAATGTTTTCCTGGCTTAGGACAAAGCCAAACGTTGCCCCCATAGTGATGTAATCGCAGTCCACAAACTCAGATTTTCCTCCAAAAAAAACCCCCCAAAGTCTGCAATGAGCACCAAACAATGGCGCTGCTACAAATACAAGTAAACAAACCAGGCAGACAAACGTCTTTGCTCTCCCCCCTCGTGTGTTCTGTCAGTGCTGCGGTTGCTACGGTTGTTTTGTGCTCGGATCAGAGTGTGAGGGAAGGCTGACACAGAGGGAAATGTCAGTCTGGCCCTCCTACACGGCCGGATTGGGAGCTGTGCTCTGTGTGTGTGTGTGTGTGTGTGTGTGTGTGCAGTGTGACAACCGGTCGTGGGCTGCTGATCCTCAAAGCCTCACCCCGTCCCTGCCATGTTTGCTGTGCTGCTCACACACACACACTCACACACATACCCCCACACTGACATACATGAACATGTGTCCTTGCACACACACACACACACACGCTGTCTCTCTGTAGTGACAGATGAGTGTGTGAGAAGCATTTCCTCCAGCTGCACAACGATACACTAATGGGGTTGGAGAGCAGCAGTGACGCCCCCTGTGTGTGTGTGTGTGTATATGCTAGATGTAACACCTCACTCATTATGCTGCTCTGATGGGTCACTGTGCAGCGTCTTTATAGGAAGACCCTCATGGCGACATGTCTTATTATATCAACTGCTGAGAAGGATGTTAATACCAGGCTGCACGGTGCACGCTGCGTCCTCTCCAGCCTGTGGAGTGAAGAGACACGGTTGGTATTCGGAGTGTGTCTCGTTGCATGGGCTAATTCTATTTAACCTGGTGAAGTCTGCTGGACGGTACGGTCAGAGTGCCCCAGGAGGCCAGCATGTACCTCTGCTTTATTACCCACCTGAGGAGGCTCGCTCTCCCACACACACACACACACACACACACACAAATGTTTGCTATGTGTAATTTACTGGGCAGCCTGTGGGCCAGGCCTTCATCTGCAGGAAAGCGCGAATAGATCCTTGGCGCCAGTAATTGGACTTTAGAACTGATTGGGGAACTTGATTGACCTCCAGTAATGGATTTGAGTGAATAATTATTTGTAGTTATGGTTGGAAGATGATATCAGGGAGAGAGAGAAAGAGAGACCAATCCCACCAGTGTGACTCACCCCTGCCGCCAGAGCAGAGCGCTGCCAGCACTCAATTAATGAAATCCAGCTGCTCAGACTCCCCACGTGTAGTGGCTGATCAAAAAAACACACAGGGGTCTGGTCAGAAAACGGGGTTATCTTCATCCAACCTTTCCTCTCTGCAAAACTGGCTGCCCATGGCCCATCACAATAGTGATTATAAAATCTTCTCCACTCCAGGTACAAGACATTAAGGTTGATAATGTCTCCATTATTTTTTAACTGCCTGTGGCAGTGCTCAGCACAGCCCACGGCAGCCATGTTAATGAGACCTCTCAAGATGGCAGGCAGCGCCTCCTCAGGACACAAAATGCAATCACTCTTAATCCAGCACTTTAATTGCTGGCCAAGTCCGCCTAAGTGAATTCAGCTGTGCTGTCTCTGCAGGCGAGTGGCTGCACCTCAGGAACACTCCGGCATAATACTCACAAAGATAAACTGGACTTCAAAACAAAGGGGAGATGATGTGAGGCCACTCGGAGTTTTTGGACTGTCGGATTCCTCTTCTCCTCCGTCACTGTCTTCATGTATATTATTCTCAGCTTTCTCCAGAGGCGTGCGACTGTATTCTGCAGGGAGGACAGAAGACAGAAGACAGAAGACACCGTCCTTGCCTCCTGCTCTCTTTTATCTTTCCCTCTTTGATTGACTCACTCGCTCCTACGTTATAATCCTCAATTTCCTGCTGCTTCTTCTCCCCAGTCTTGTTCTCACTCTCCTACTTTCACCAGTCCTCTGCTGTCAATTGTCCCCCAGCCTCCCCCCCCACACACACACACACACACTGTGACCCCTCATTGCCCTGTTGCCAGGTTCTATTATTTCTCGCTGACCAGTGGCCTGGTCAAGCTGGTGCTCTGGTGCTACAGGCAGCCCATGTAATGACAGGTAACACCAGGCCACACACTCTCTACGGTAACATGTAGAGGTCAGCTTGTCATACCTGTCCACAGCTCCACTGTGTGCACACACACACACACACACACACACACACACATACACATCATGATTTGCTGTGTACGGCTAAGTGCCAGAAAGCCCTGGTCATAACCTTAGACTCAGAGAAGTGAGTGATGAGGTTGAGTGAAGTAGAGTTTACACCTTTCATTCTCCTCCTTTTGTGCTTGCCCAACAATGTACTGGTGGTTTTTTATTTTTGAACATGATGTGTTGCCTTTTACAACCTTGGCAAACTGTAGATACTCTGGCTGATCCTGTTTACAGCAGAGGAGCAGGATTTACGTGGTTAGTGGTTGTTAACTACAGCTAGCCTCCCCTCTCTTCTGGCACGGCCTGCTCCCTGTGTTAATGACCACTCACAGTTGCTGCCCTGCGGGGGGGGGGGGGGGGGGGGGGGGGGACACAGGACTCCAGGACAGGGTCAGCCAACATCAGACCCTCGTCGCACCTCCAAGACCATCTGCTCACACAAGAGGAAATATGTTCCGCATGTTGTTTGTCTTTTGCGTCCACTGTTTTTTTTTTTTTGGGGGGGGGGTTGTACTAGAGGACTCCCGAGTTACACCTTTTATTTACAACAATTTTAATGAGTAGTGATTACTTCAGCTGAGGGCCCCGGCTTGTTTTCCACCTCAATTTCCTAATCATGATATCTCTTTTTTTTTTAAATTCAGTTTCCCTGAATAGCTATGTTTAAGGCTAAGGTTAAGGTCCAGTAATGATCGATGATCCTCTCCCTGACTGAGCGAGCTCTATCTACCCTGGACAAGATGGTGTCTCCCTGGTAGTCGGTCAGCAGTTTTTGTTAGTGTGGCATGTTCCTGGCTCCTGGTCTGATCCAGGGCAATGGCCCACATTACCAGACCTGTGAGGGCCAAGGGGGCCAGCATGGGTTTGTCACGCTAGGTTGACATTTTGGGGAACATTGCCAGGACACCGCAGCACATTTCGTCCTCCTGGACAAATGGTGTGGGAGCAAACATGTCAACTCAGGCAGATGGGCAGGCGTCAGTGCCAACCTCACTGGACCGCACTGGACCGCTGGCCTGGCGCCGTCTGCCAGCCGGCCTAACGGAGCGCTTCCTGCCACATTCGCAGTGGAGGGGCAGGTGTCTTCCTCTAGCAGCAAGTTGTAGGAACATGTGTGGTTACATTCACTTTCTTTGTCTGTGTGGAAGAGAGACAGTCAAACAGGAACAGACTATTCAAGACATTATGTGTCTGATTTTGATCATTAAAGTGCTGAATGGACGACACTTACAAGCATTTAAACCAACAGTGAGTATAATATTATGAATATTATGAAGTTATAGATTTAAATGAAAAACAAACTAATCGTTAACAAGCTTCAAGAGTCATAACCAGACTGAACCCTTCCACCCTGCTTTCATCACATATGGACGGACAAGTGTTTCCTGTGATCCAGATCGAGCTCCAGGAAAAAGTGGTCCGCAGTGGAACGTGTATATTTATACAACACACTGTCAGGAAAAGGACAAAAAAAAAGAAGCAATTACCAACCCTGAAAACATACAGTATTATATAACACATCTGGAGGCACCACCAGATTTTATTTTCTGTCAAATTCTGGGATCATTGTCATTAAAATTGGAATGATGTATTATAAAAAAATATATATTATATATATATATATATATATATATACATTATATATTATTATTACATTTTATAAAAATAAAAGTTTTATATATTATCAAACTGTCAAGGATGCAAGTGTATGTACTAATGATCGAGCATGTTTTAAATAAAACCATTTTCACAGCAGATATCTCTCGACACAATAGGACAGGTAACAGTAACAGTTTTTACCAAAAACATTCATTCATGTTCCAGGGTTGTGCTATTGTTAATAATTATATGATCATTATAGCATTGCTTTAAAACAACACATCAAATGGTCCTTGCACAAATAGAAAACTGTACAGTTACCTCACACTAAAGTAGATATACGTAAGTGAGCCAATGAGCAGGCGTTGTGATTCTTATTAATGTAAACCCCTGAAAAACAACCTCCAAAAAAAAGTAAAATAAATGTCAAAGTGGATGAGAAACCAGTGTTGCACAACAAGGTTTTCACGATATTGCATAAATACAGAGTAATACATTTTGTGCTCCCATTTAATGTAATTTACTGAACAGTTCTGCGAGAGTCCGGACAATTCAAACTTTACCATTTCAAACTTGTTATTTTAATGAGATTAAAAAAAGCCAAAGCCACATACCCAGTCCCAGTATCCACCTTGAATAAGAATCTACAACAACGTCTTAACAATTACCCCAAAACTTAACTTAATTAAACTGGTTTAAACTATGTTTTAGCCTCAGTGCGACTTATTATAAAGGTTAAGTAAAATAAACAAGGTTTGGGCTGCTCATACTTAAAAAGGGTTTAGCGTCAGTTTCATATTCTTATAACACTGACAGTTTTGTGCTTTGATTTTGTGTTTTTATTTTTTTAACCTTTTAAAGAATGACATTCAACACTGTACTCTGCTGTAATCGTCTGTGAAGCTAATGTACAACTGGAAGGATTGAGTGTGTCACTGAAAAACCACGACACAAAAACAATGCCTCAGCTCTTTGTCAAATCTGCCCAGGGATGATTTGTGAGTGCATGTGTACACATGTTTGGATGCGTGCATATATTTCATGCCGTTCCATTATCTGTGGAAGCATTTACTGTACCTGTGCTCGCGTGGAGGCGCAGACCCTGTGCTGTGCTGCATATCACAGCCAGGCCTGCTTCGAGGGAGGCCCATTAATCTTAGCTTAATCAAATAAATCAAGTGCACTTTAGAAAAGAGCTGTCATTGTAATTGTTGTGATAGCCACTCCCCAGTTACTCCAGGGGGAGCTCTGTAGAAAACTGTGCCAGGGAATGCACACTCACTCTCCACCCTCCAAAAAAAGAAGCATATAGTGCTGTGCTGTCTCACAATCAAGCCTAACATGACTGACGCTGCCCAGAGTGATGAGACTGCGACCTGCCGACACGTTTGTCCATTTCCAGTCCATCATGGCGGGACGCTTGCACAAGGCCACTGCAGCCAGAGTGCAGCCCTTCTTTGTGTTGGATCCTGTTAAATGTGACCACAACAGGGGCCTAATGCTCTGCTCTGCGGTCGCTGCTGCACTGGAATCATTCTGCTGAAAAGAAAGTTGCCGCGGCGTTGAGACATTAAACCCAATCTTGGGCTCCGTCCTGTATGTGTGAGCAGAAAGAGCACAGTTTGGTATTTACATGTGAAAGAATGCTCCGCCTCCCCCACAAGGAAACCATATTGGCGGACGTGGGGATGAGACAGAGGAGATAATGGGGATGGAAAGAGCAGCGTGTGTAAAGGCTGCGCTGCCCTCGGCTTCCCTTTCAACCAATGAGGGTTAAATGACTCTCTGGGCACCTTGGCAACCATTTCTGTGCTTCTGCATCTTCCTCAAATGTGACTGTGAACTGGCTGAAGAGGTTGTCTTCATCAGTCAAATATGCCGTGATGTTTTCTGTCATTAAAAAAAAAACTAAAACAGTTGTAAGGAGCGTAACTCCAAAAAGAAGAGGACAGATTTTGATGATTAGATGTTGGTGGTGATCCACATGTAGACCTGGATTCAAGAGAGTCCAGACACTGACACTGTGAGGAACTGAGCGGCTTTCATGTTGCACTCTCTTAATGCTTCCTCTAGTTTTAATCTTTCACTTTGTCACACACGTTCTCTCCTAATACCATTTCTGTCACATGTGTCTCTCAAGGCTCCAGCAGATGGTGCCAAACAGTGTGTGTGTGTGTGTGTACTTGTATTTATATCTCTGTTAGGTCCAAAAATCATACAAACCTATCTTTGTGGGGACATTTTATCTGGGCCCCACAACTTTAAAGGGCCTTTTCAAGGGTTAAGAATTGGGTTAAGGTTAGAGTTAGGCACTTAATCGTAATGGTTAGGGCAGCCTTTTTTTAAACAGTGGGGCAGGCCCCCCTGGGGGGGCGTAGAGACTTTCCGGGGGGGGTGGCGCGAGTTCTGTTTTTTTTTTGAGTCCTAACTAAAGTTTAGCAGGTGGAACTTTTGGTCTCGCTGTAAGCCGGACTCATTTAAGTGACGTACCACAACAAATCTACCCTGGTGACAAGGTTTGGATAATAGAGAAGTTTCTGACAGAGGCAAAAAGAAAACTGTGCAATGTTTCAGAAACTAACGACAAGCCAACGTCAGCCGAACGGAACAATGATTCACGACGACAAAATGCCACCAAAGACCTCTCTGTGTGTTGTGTCTCAAAACATCGGCAGGGGACAACATTTGTATTGCTAATACAAAAATGTTTTATTTGCACAGCAAATTATTGATATTGGTAAAGTATTCTTTGTTATCCAAATGTATTTATTGTTTAAAAAGTGACACTATTATAGTTATAATTACACATTTCATATTTTTGTTTGAAAATTGCTTTCTCACGAAGCAATATTGAGGTTATTTGTATTACTAAAGCAAAAATGTTATTTGCACAACAAATTATTGAAAGAAAAGTGAAACGTGTGTTCTAATATTGATTCAATAAAATAAATCATTTTGTGAGAGTCGGGGGGGGGGGGGGGGATACATTATGTCTAAGATATAAAAACAAATGTGTACGCACCTTTGTTGGTACCTTTTCTGGCATACGGACCTTGTTGGGTTCAGTAGTTCTGATAACAACCCAAAAGGGGTTCTGATGAGGCAGAACCTCATTTCTGTAGAACTGGTTAAGTTTAAGATTAAAATGAGTCATTAACTACTTATGGGTAAGGTAAGGGACACTAATCAGTGCTGTGTGATCAGAGTAACAACTAGACCCAAATTGTTCCTAATAATAATTAAGTTAAAGGCGACATAGACCGGAAGCTCCAACTAACGCTGTGTTTGTGTGTGTGTATCTGCGTCATTACCTCGTTTATGAAACCCTAAAGTTTCAGAACAAACAGTTCAGCCACTGCTGAGAAAATAGTGTTGTATTGTTTTCCTGGGCTCTGCGAAGCGGATCGGCACTTCCGTAGTTTGATGTCGTCATCAGAAATCCTCACCACTCCTCTCACCACCGTAGCGCCTCCCGGTGCGGGCACTAGTCCGGGGCACATCCGGTTGCGTACATTCAACTGCAGAAGAAGAAGAACTACTCTCGTTGTAGCTGCTGAGATGCAGAGCATCCACCGTGCCAGAGGGGGAGCTGTGTATCTGAGAGCTGGCCTATCTATTACGTCACTTCCAGGTACCTGGCCAATCACAGGACAGTAGGAAAGCTCTCGTTGGCTGGCCAATCACAACACAGTCCACGTTCTGGGGGTGTGGTTTTGGTCTGAAACAGCGCGGCTGACGAGAGCGTCAGTGAGGAGATATTTTGATCGGCTCGTTTGCAGCGATTAGGAGGTTTTTAATCATGAAAACAAGTTAATATATGTAAGTAGACCTCCATAACTAACATATATGTGTGATACAAGCATTCTATGTCGCCTTTAAACAATATAACAACAGCCTATCGTGTTGAGGACACATGATGCAATGATGAGTCAAACAAACTTGGGGGGGAGGGGTCACCACGCCACACCACACCCCCCCAGTCACAAAGTAAAAGTAACAGGAAAGGTTAGAAAATGTGGAAAGGATGAATAGACATGGATGGATGCGAGCTCATGCTAATTTGTTTGACCTACTCTCTTCACAAATGAGTATGGATGGAGGGATTCCTGATGCTCTGATTGGAAGATGGATGAGTGTGCAGCTATGGCTGTAATTGATTGAAGACAGGAATTCAGTTAGAGATAATTGAATCACGGAAATCATTAAAAGCTCAAGTGAATGAGATGATTAGGAGAGCTAACCGGGTTGTAATCAACCCTCGGCATGAGTCATCTTTAGGATTCTAAAAAGGAGCTTATTATCCCGCCAGATATAAGGTGTCATGACAGAAACCATCAAATCATTCTCTTCCCGTAAATACAAGCACACCAAGAAAAGACTTTGAAGCAGTTATTTGGGTGAATGGGAACATCTTCATTAATAAATGAGCGCTCTGTTTTAATGTTTCCATTTACTTTGAACTAATTGGTCAGTTTTCACTGCAACAGATTCTCAGGGCCAGCTGGGGGTCAGCGCTCTACTTCATTACTCCATCCAGGGAAATGAGGAGCCTGATTAGTTTGGGCTTGACCTTGGACTATTCAGTTAAGCCCTCCCGCTAAACCTCCTCGCGTCAAATCTCTGCAGACCCAAATCATTGAAATCACTGCAGACAAAAGAAAGAAAGAAAGAAAAAAGGAGTGTGTGTGAACACCTAGTGTTCTGTATTTGAGCGGCGGAGGTTTGGCTTGTGAGGAAAACAGTAGGCGGTGGTGATATCTTTAGGTTCAGTGTCACGGGAGTTGTGAATGAAGTGCAGCAACAACTGTTACCCATAGAAACCGCGTCTGTAAGTAAACCTATGGCTGATGTCTGTCCGTAGAAAGCCATGGAAACAGTGGGAGCTAATAACAGGGGCGTTTGGCATGATGACGATGATGACGATGACATGGTGATGTTTAAGTGTGGCTGCTCTCCCTCTGCTCCTCCTTCTCCTCCTTAACATGTTTGTCATCCAGTCGGAGTGGCCAAGCGGTCGCTTTATATTTGAGGCAGCAGTCAGCAGGGGGGTATGATCTGTACCCCCCGCTGCCTCAGACTGCCCCTAAGTCTGGATATGCCAGGCCCAGAGACTTGTGGGTAATCCACCCCCACCTCCCCCAAAGGCCTCCCACGGTGCCTCCTGAATCAGATTGCCGCTGACCCCCCGCCGAGTGACGTCTCACCCTCGAGAACGGGGAACTGGCGCAGCAGGGGAGCGGGCAGGCAGCGATACTGTGCCCCTGCATGTAAATACATGTCCCACCAACACTGTGAGTGCTGAGCGACATGCAGAACTGCCGCTCTCCAAAGCTTTACCTCCGTTCTTGATGCTCTTGTTGTTGTTCCGTAACAATTCTTGTTTTTGGCTTGCACTTTTGCACGCGGCAACCTTGTGCAACTTCTGCACTCCATTAGGGATGGAATAAATTTCATATTCGACATTTTCAAAGATGAAATGATTTGTAATTCAACAAGCCTCGGCGGAGCCTCATACAGTGCAGTTTTAGTCCTGGCTTCAGCACAAGCCAAATCGATTCCAGAGGTCATTTTCTCTCTTTCTTTTCTCTTTCCTGGGCACCAGTCGGTGGTCCGTACTAAAGGCCGTCCATGGCAGAACTCTGTATGTTTATTTCCTCTGTTGGAGTAAATAAATAGGAGATCTGTCTCCACTTAGCAAAGCCCCAACTCCTTCTCAAACCTAAAACCTTGATGGTGGATGGAGAGGGAGGGGTCTCAGGAGCTCTGACCCCGAGTGAAGTGTGTGTTTACTGCAGAGGACGGAAAAATGAAAAGCCCGGAGAAGAAAGAAGAGGTAAACAGAAGATGATGGACAAAAAGAGAGATTCTGTGCGGTAGAAGGATGTACATAGTTAGAGAGGGAAGAAATAAGGGTGTGAGGTAGACGTAGTGAGCAAAATAGAGAGAAAAACAGAGACAGAGAGACAGAGGGAGAGAGAGAGAGAGAGGGAGAGAGAGAGAGAGAGAGAGAGAGGGAGAGAGAGAGAGAGAGAGAGAGAGGCCAGGCAGCTGGGAGCTCCCACAGACACGCACTTCTGTCTAAGCAGCTTTCCTCTCAGGGCAGGGTCATGGCGGGTCACGGCGGGATTACACTTTTGGCAAACAAGAGGGAGCTCCTCTCTCACAAAGCTGTGCACGACTCCCCCGTGACTCTCAGCAGCTGTAATAAAGCCAAGGCAGCCTGAACCTACAAACAAAAAGCTAACACGCTATCGATCGACAGCGGCCAACTTTCGTGAGGTGGTGTTGAAAGGTCGACATTGTGCAGACAGCTCGGGCCGAGGTGAAGGGCTATTATTGGGATGAGGGAAAACTGCGGCGTTTGGTCTTATCACAGAAATTCCTCACTTAGTCGACAATATCACCAAACTGCCAGTGCAGGAATAGAGCTATTGTTATTCAGCAAATGAAGAAAAACATCTGCCGCGTACAGTGTGATATTCCAATCACCAAATCCAAATGAGGTTCTCTATCCCTTCAATCAATAGCCGTCCCCTGCAGTGCCTGCATGTCTCTTCACTTCCTAATCAACACTTCCACTCGCAGGGAGGTCAGCTGAGCAGGCGCACGGTGCCCCGAGCGCTGCTTTGAACTTAATTAAGCAGCTTTAAACACAGACGAAAAGATTCATTAATACACAGACAAGATGAGCACTGAGATGAAAACGCAGGAGAAATTCAGCTGTTAAACCCACATGGGTCAACATGGAGGTCCAAGTTCTGCCAAACCCAAAGATTTGATAAGGCTCCTCTTCAAAGAGACAGTGTGTGTGTGTGTGAGGAACATTATCTGATCACAATGGGGGGAAAAAATGAAACGGAAATGGAGGTAAAGATGGAGGGTGTTCCTGTGGATGGAAGGCTGCAGCGTGCCGCCGGGGCGCTGCTGTGAGGCAGGGCCTGTTAAAGGAGAGAGCTCCAGACCAAGGTGTTCTATAGCTCCAGGGCTAACGGTGATAAATGAGTCCCTTAATGTCAGCAAACACTTTATCTCTGCTTCATCTGTTTTCATTAGGCAGAGCCAACCTTTGGCTGGGCGAGAACGTGCTGTAACTTTCATTACGACGACACAGAAAGGAGAGGGACAGAGACCTCCCATCGGTCTAATAAAAACACCAGCTCCACACCGTGACAGATCCTATTTCTTATTATTATGATGGCAGGCTCCTGTTATAAATTAGACGATGCCATGTCTCTCAAAGCTGATCAGTGCTGCTGCTTAAGTGCTGAATGATACCTGCTCTTCTCTGATTTTCTCATCCATCGATCACACGGTTTTAAATCTCAGAGTCTCACTGACTCGTATTCCTGATTAGACGGTAAGGGAGGAAGAAAACCATCGCACCACGAGGCTCCTGGTCTTTGTCCTGCAGATTGTAGTAGCTCAGTGTCATCAGACTCCGACAGCATTTGGTTGTTAATATTTGAGTAAGTCGTCTTTTAAACGTGAAGGTTGTGGGTGCTATTGCCGGCTCCCGTAGTCTGCATGTGTCCTTGGGCAAGACACTTAACCCCCACGTTGCTCCTGACGTCTGTGGTGGCAGCGTGTGAACGTGAGTGAAAATGTGCTGCACATAGATGCACAGTATGTGTGAGTGAATGGGTGTGAATGGCATCAAGACTAGAAAAGTGTTAAAGTATATAAACACAGAGCATTTACTGCCTCAGACATTACAAATGTTTAGTTGGCTGTAAAACAAAAGCAGTCATATGGAAATCCAATTTTTTTTTTCCAATTTATATCATCTAGTCTGTATGAAATTGTGCTGTTAACAGTGTTAAAAAAAAATATGAATTATCTGACAGAACCATCTTATGTCTGAGCTTTTACCTGCAACAGCATCACCAGATTGAACTCTCATTTATTTATCTTATGTCATATTTAGGTTTTATTTTATTTTTTTTCACAGCTACAGAGAAGCCTCCCCAATTTTGTTGTGCCTTTACCTGCATAATGACAATAAAAGGCTATTCTATTCTATTCTATCTCATTGTCTTCATCACAAATACACTATGATGGACATTGAAGGTTCAGTCAAATGAACAAACCACATCACTATAGTTATTAATAACATGGTTCTGCCAGACGACTCATTACGAAGCCAAGAATTAAGTTGATGCTTTGCTTAATTTGTCAATATGATACTAAGATTAAGTTATAGTTTTCTCTCCAAAAGACCAATTAAGAATTATTTTTATTTTATCTGTAAAATGTAAAAAAAAAAATAATTTATATCTACAATGAATCCAAAAGACATTAAACTTAAAATGATATAAAACATCTGTGTAACAGCTGGAAAAGACAATTATATACATACGTATACATATATATATATTTATACATACACACACACATATATACATATATATGTATATATATATATACATATATATGTATATGTATATATATAAATGTATATATATATACATATATATACATATACATATATATGTATATACATATATGTATATATATATATACATATATATATACATATACATGTATATATATATATACACATATACATATATATGTATATACATATAAAAATGGACCGTAATATTTAATTTAATTATTAAATATGTAATGACTAATATACAGACAAAACATTTGTTAATTTGAGACACAGTCGTCTGATATCAACAGTATTATTGTGTATAGTTATTTATTGGACTATAATTGTCACACTGTGTGTGTGTGTGTATATTATATTAACACGTACAGTACGTGGCTCATATTATTGTCTCGTATACTTGATAATTCATCACACTGAAGGAGCGACACTGACGTAAATGACAAAGAAAAGACGGAGAACTGACGTAATATCTGATGTAAGCTTTACTTTCAAATCCTGTTACATTTAGATCTGGCAAGTTGAACATAAAATAATGCCAAACAAATACAAAACCAAAAGTACAAATGATCTATTTACCAGTTATCATCACAACCCTGTACAGCCTTAACAATGGAGTAATAAAAAAAAGCTTTATACAGCACATACCAATGTTTACCGAGTGCCAAAAAGATAAGATCGTTGAGCCTTTTTCTGATCATAAAATACAGCCGAACGTAAAGCTAAGTGATTGTAGGAGAGTGCAGGCTAAACGCAACCAAGGGAGTTAGTTTTAAACACAATGAAGTGCTAAAGAACGAGAGCAAGGGCAATGTCATGCATACTCTGAAGTGCCAAGAAGGTAGTCAAGCTTTTTTAAAGGAGAAAACTAAACAAAAAAAGTTACTGTGCTGCGTACATTTGGGCAAAATAAACAAAGTAAGTGCTTTAGAATACTGTTTTTTTTTTTTTTTTAAATGGATCGAGCCCTGTGTTGCCTTTTTTTAACATTACACTCAAACTATGGAGACAAAAAGAAGTGCAGCCATTCATGATTATGTATTAAAAGGCAGACATTTAAAAAAAGAAAAAGTGTCCAGTGGACACATTCTTCTTTTTTTCCTCTCTATCTTTTGGACCCTGACAATTAGTTTGACTTATTCTCAGAAGTCTCAGGTGGTTTCCTTCCACCAAGTGGCACTAGAGTATAAAAGATAACATAGATAGTACATGGAGAGAGTGTGTGTGTGTGTGTGTGTTGGAGGGATGCTCCTTTCACTCCAGAGACAGCATGCCAGGCATCGACAGAGCAGAAAGGAACAAACAAACAAACAAACAAACAGTGTAAAACAGGGAGACAATCAAGGCATCGCTCCAGAGCAGGCGGTGACGGATTCAATCCTAACATCACATCCCGCGGCGACTTACATTTTGGTCTTGACAATTCGTGTTTTCTGTCCAATCAACATTTTTCGTTCTGACATTTAAGTAGAAAAACAAAACAAAAAAAAGAGAAAGAAGCAAAAAGCAACAATGATTCATCATAAGAAAATGCAATGAATAAAAACAGGCAAAAAGGAAACAACAAAGGAAAATAACAAAAAAAAAAAAAAACACGCCCCCTTTACAAATAAGGGATTTTAGCTTGAAGAACACTTAGGAACACAAGCGCGGTCAATAACGGGTAAAGCTTTTTCAATAATAAAATGCTTGTACTGCCACATCTCCTCAAACATTTTTGAGCATTTCATGGATAAATACATATTCTCATCATGAAAAAGTGCAGCACTGTGCAAAATTGGCTATCACAATTTAGCCTGGGACTTTAAGTTCCCAGGGAGAGCTTAACCTCTACTGTCTAATTCATGCAATTTGTATTAATTTACTTTCTCCCCCCCGGCTCCCCCAAGGGTCAGCGGAGGGGGGGGGAAAAAAGAGCCTCAGTGGCACAGATTTGCAAATGGCGTTTTTCTCTTGGTTTGACTTGTGACTTATAACTTACAACATGAAATCTGACTTTATTCAGGATTATTGGACTTTTGAGGCGAGTTTGGCTCCGTAAACGCTCTGTTCCTCGATTCTTTGCTAATGTCTTCTAACGGCTTCTCAGCTCCGTAGGGACGCAGACCCTTTAGCACTGAAATAAATGTGAAACTAAGGGATGACGACGATGATGATGATGGTGGTGACTGAGTCATTTCCAGCAACTAATGCTCCCACTTTACATGATAGTGGATCTAAGTTTGCACTTTTTTATTTTCCTTTTTTTTTATAAGTGCTTTTGGCTTGAAGTGTAACTCCATTAAGTGCAATTAAAACTTCCAAAAGTTTGACAGGAGGGAGGGGAGGCTAATAGAACAGTACCATGTCAGCCAGCCTAAAAACAATCCAGTGCCATTGAACATGATGCTGTACAGGTGAATGGCTTTGCTTCATTATTGCACCTAAAGGAGCTTTTCCCGCCCCAACTGGTGCTCTATGAATGTTAGTAAAAAAATGTTTTATGACGTAAAAGGCTCAGTTAAAAAAACAAAACAAAAAACAAGTCAAAAGAAACCCCAAAAAGGAACAAAAACTAAAGAAATGGACACAGAAGGCCACCAAACACACTAACTTTCCCGCCTTTACCAGCACAGAAGAAATCCCTCTTCACACTTCTGTATCGCTTCTTTTTCCATGTACATCAACAAAAATACATTCATTCAAGTCATTTTGGAACAGGTTTTTTTTTTCTCTTTTTTGTACACAAAAATTACAAAAAGCTCCAAAAAGCACCATTGAATCGGCCTGTGGCGACCCTGGCTGTGGGTAGCTCGCTAACCCAGAGCAGGTCACCTCCACAAAACAGTTATCTCATATCTCTTCTAAGTATAGGTGCGCGATACATAGTTCTGCATATCAAACTGCGCTGATATCCACTTGGTCTCAGAAGTCATGAATTTACGTCCCGTCATTTCACTTAACTATGTATTTTTGTTCAAATTGAAATTGTTGGAAATAAAATCTCTCTCTTCTCATGATAGGTCACTTTGGACATATTTAAATATTTACATTATCACAGCTTTAGAAAACTATCAACATTTTCTAATCACCCACTGAAATAACATCAACTCTGAGGCAGAAGTGTGACACCAGGCAGCAGCTATGCATAATATGGTTTCACCGTTATACAAAAGACCAACAGAAATCAAAAAGATGGGAAGGGAAAGGGCTACAAAACTATGTACAAGATTGATAAATAAGGTAATTGCGTGGTTTGAGGCGTTGCTTTGGAAACGTGCCTTTTTCAATGAAAAGCATGCCGTTTCATTGGTTCTGTCGCACCGCTAACACTTCAGAATATCTCGACTTTAGCTTCCTAATGACGTCAAAGCTAGTTGAAACACAGAAACAGGCATGCTGTTTTGATGCATAATAGCAAGAGACAAAAATGCACTAAAATATAGCACTTGCAAGTTTTGTTTCGTCTTTTTATCTTGTCAAACGTAAAAGATCTATAAAACTTGAGATACGTTAGTTTCCTTAGATAATGCAACTGGGTCCAGGTCATTCAGACTTTTAAAAACAGAAAATAAAAGGTAATAGAGAGTAGTAGCTGAAGTAGTAATAATTCAATTGATAGAACTGATAAGAAAAGCAGCTTTTCGATATAAATGCATTTTTTTAGCATGTACAGCCTTTTTCTCTTATAAATTTTTTTTTTTATTATTTTCTTCAATACGTTAGTCTGGTCCAGCTTATTCTGCTGGTCTGATTGGAAAAAAATGTTGCTCCCACTGCAGTGGTCAAGAGTCATTCAACACCACTGTCCGAGGAGTGAGGGAAAGAGTGAGGTGGCGAGGTCAAACAGTCTTGGCCCTCTCCATCAGTCCCAGGTAGGCCAGGAAGGAGTGTTTGTGGGAGGCAGGTGAACGGGGAGAGCGGGAGGGGGAGGCCGAGTTGGAGGAGAAGAGGAGAGGAGACGTGGCGGGCCGCCATCTGGAGTGGAGGTGCGAGTGGAATGTGAAGCGGCTGTGGTGGGTGAACAGGGTGGTGAGGGGGATCAGGTGCGTTGGGTCACAGTTCCTGTACTGCTCCAACATGTGGTGGGAGGAGGGGACGAGGAGCGAACTCTCGGGGCTCCTGGTGGTGTCACCGCTGCCGCCATTGGTTCTGGCCCAACAGTACAGAGGGCCTTTGGCGTCCAGCTGGTTGGACTTGCCCAGTGTGACTGACAGAGCAACCGACTGGAGAGCCTGGGACGCCGTTAGACTCATGAGGGGGCTGTTACTCCCACTCCCTCCACTGCTTCCTCCTCCTCCTCCTCCTCCTCCTCCACTGAACAGGAACTTCTCCTCACTCTTCCGCAATGACAAGCCCCCTGGCGATGTTCCCTTGAAAGGCAGCTCCTCCTCATCATCTTCCTCTTCCCCTCCCGCTAAGCCTTCATCTATTCCCCCCGCTCCCCCGCTCTGGTGTTTCTTGAGGTGGCGGCTGAAGACAAAAGGGTGTGTGGTGGTGAAAGGGCACTCTTGGCAGCCAAAAGTCTGGCGCGGCGCGTGCTTCAGCTTCTTGTGCAGGTTGAGGTTATCCTTGCGCTTGCAGCTGTAAGAGCAGCGGTCACAGTGGAAGGGCCGCTCACCCGTGTGCACACGCACATGCTCGATCAGCTTATTGGCCGTCTTGGACAAGTAGCCACACTGCTCACACTTGTAGTGGTTGCCCAGGCGGTGACCGCGCATGTGGGCCTCCAATGAGGCCTGGTCGGGCCACAGTCCCTGACAGATGCGGCAGCGGTACTCCATCTTACAGTGCGTCTTAAGGTGGCACTCCATGGCCGCTGGACGATTGGTGGAGTAGATGCAGAAAGGGCACCTGGGAAGCGCAACAAAAGTGGGGGGTGGGTGGGGGGGACGCACAAAAACACACAAAGGCAGAAGACAATCGTTGGCAAAGTGTGCGTTCAAAGTCACCTGACACAACTTGAAATTTAGTAACACAAAGTGATGAAGAGGAGAAGGAGAGATAAAGGAAAAATGTGTATCATGTACAGTATTATGTGTTCATGGTGGTATGTGTGGCAGCTTAATGATCGGAGAGTTGAGGTGATCAGGTATGTGTGTGTGTGTGTGTGGTAGAGGGAGGGAGGGAGATTGACAGGCTGAAGAAAGGAGTGAAGCAGTAGGACATGAGGGGAAATGAAGGAATGGAGTGGCACTTACATTTAAATAGCACCTTTCATCTGCTCTGGGCCCCAAAGCGCTTCACAAACCCTGCAGAACAGAATCACCTCAGAAAAACCTCGAAATGATCAAGGCCCTCTCTTCCTTTCTACACACTCCTACATATATGCAAACACTTCACATTGATCAGGTGTATACTGTACGTATGTACACACTGCACTGGGACAAATATCGTGGACTGGACTGGAAGGTCGGGAAATGTAGGTCATTTGCCTTGAGTGAATATCCATTTATATTTTTTTATTCAATTTGTCTAAATCGTTCTGCTTTTGTGAGTAAATATGTGCGTGGTTTACAAAAATTAAAAGCTGAACAATTTGATTCAAAGACTTAAAACAAGTTGGACCTTTACTACATGACATGAGAATTAAAATATATGATTCCCCCATATTAATTATTTTCATTATCATTTCATCGGATGATTATTTTTAAAATATGCTAAATTGCTTTAGTTTCAAATTGTGATTTTGATTTGAGAACAAGTAATTGTTCAGTTCTTAAAGACTGAACAATCTTGAATTAATGTCGATATATTGATTAAGCTAAATATAAAGCTCAGCTCTTCCTGTTTTGTCTTTTTGTCATTTTATTTTTTTTCCCTCCGCTGAATGATGAGAATCTAAAATAGCCACGACCCGTTTATTTCTCTTTTGAATGCTGGCTTACAGAAATCAATCTGGCTTCAAAAACACTGGCACCAGACAGAAGAAACATTTTTAACGTGTTACAAAAACTCCTTCACATTTTACTCAGTCACACTACAGCTAGCAGCAAGTCCTCAATTTAATGACTAAAAGATGCTGCGAAGGGGCTTCTTGTGTGTTTGCTAATCCACAACGTTTTTGTGTAACAGAAGTGTAACTTTGTCGGCAGCGTCTCCATTTACACTCAGTGACATGCTACCATCTCTAGACATAATAACAATGTTGAGATCATCCTAACTCCACGGATGACGGCACAGAAAAAAGATGTGGAACACTTTGTTTATGACAGGGTGAGGTGGTAATCATAATGATACTCGATGGTTCTGCACATGCACAGATTGGAAATGAGTCGGACACAAAAAAACTAAAAATGGTTTTGTGTGACTTGATATGAACTTAAACAAAATGCCCTACATTTGTGATTGAACTCTGAGGTAAATGTTTTTTTTTTTTTTTTTTTTTATGTATAGAAGCTTTTCATCCAAAATGTCAACCTGAATGTTAGAATACATTACTGTGACTAGACTTAAACATTATCAGTCAGTGCTGTGGATGTCAAGGTCAACAGATGGGCCTTACATTAGCTCAACAGACCTGAAATAGTACAACAAAGGCTCCTGTGGGTCTGGAGGATGGAGAGGGAGAGGGAGAGGGAAGCATGTCAGAGCTTCAATACTGTCAATATTTAAAAAAGTAAGGCTGCTTAAAGTTGACAGTGCAGGTGCATACACATACACTATATGGACAAAAGTATTTGGATGCCTGACCTTTATAAGGGACAGTAATGACATATTCAAATACATATACAGTACTTTAATATAGAGTTGGTCTCTCTTTTGCAGCTTTAACAGCATCTACCCTTTTTCTATGGATATTAGTGCCCATTCAGTCTATAGAGCATTCAGAAGGTCAGGCACCGATGTTGGACGAGAAGCACTGGCTCACGATTTCTGTTCCAGTTCAGAGTGGGAATCGGCAGAAACACCACAATCCGAGAGTGTCACAATATTGCATTATACTCACAACAGCTCTAGTGACAGTGAACACTTGGCATCATCTAGTGGAGTGAAACGTCAATTAGTTTATTTGTAACATACTAAAAAAGAAATCAATCAATCATAATAATCGCATTATTTTACTGTATCGTTTTGCTCGGTGGGGTTGAGGTCCAGTCTGTGTGGGCCAGTTAAGTTCTTCCACACCAAACTCGTCAAACCAGGTCTTTAAGGTCCTTTATAGTCCTTAGAGACTTATAGTCGTTGGAGATACGACTGAATTCAACATGTGTGGCCAAATACTTTTGTCCGTAATGTGTATGTTGGCACTGCACGGGTAGTTGGGATACAATCTTTAGTGTGAGTTAGGTTTGGTTAGGGCTGGGCAATACAAGCAACAATGTAATTCAGTCCATTAAATTTCCGATTTCCGTTTGTTTCTTTACAGACAGAAAAGAGCAAACACCTGTTAAACACAGAAACATTTCACAAACTTGAGGCAAATCGTTCAAAGCAAATCATATGCTGCATCTCAAAGTGTTTGCACGATGCACAAACATGATATTGATATCTGAAACTCTGTTATATTGATTAGATTAGATAAGAAAATGATATTGTGAAATATAGTTATTGAATTAGTTTGCCCTGCCCTTGATTTGGTGATTGCAAACCGCACACTGGCTGTGTGTCCAGCCTATGATCTTATAAATGTGTATGATATTACAGCTTATGTAATCATGCCAGCAAAATGCACAGTTAAGTACACAGACGATCTGTATTCAGTGGAAAAATCACTTTCTCGAATGCAGGTTTCAGATATTTTCTGTTGGCACAGCTGTTTTGCTGTGGGCAGAAGAACAACAGACCCTGAGGGGGAAGCCCATTTCCATCTCATTCTCCACTCGCCCTTATGTTCAGAACAGCCACTGCAGACCCACAGACTCCTGTCTCATAACTAGATACACTTGCCCGGAGATTGGAGATACTGCAAGTGCGAGTACAGCTTGTATCACTTCATTTTCTGGCTGCAGATAATGAACATTAGAATGAGGTTAACTGATTTGGGAGACAGTTGGAATAATATTCACACTGATCCTGTGTGTTTATCTTGTTAATGAAGGTCAACTCGTGTCATTTATATGGATATTACAATTTGGGGTATAAGGAAAAAAAGCACTGTATCGACATATTGGAAATATTTCTGACCGCAGTTTTATGTTGGTCTATCTATCTATATTCTATCTATATTAAATTATGCATATTTATACCAAATCATTCTGTGTGTATGTAAAAAAATAAATATTTGTAGTTGGTTTATTGTTATCATCAATTAATATTTCCAATTAATTAATATATCTAAAAAATATTCTTTAACACACACCTGTGGTATCACTGCATGAATGTAAATGTACTGTATGTATGTTCTTGAGCGCAATGAGTTGATCAGGTGAGGGAGGGGGCAGGGTGGGCGGAGTTAGGAACCTCTGTCTGTACTTGCTTTCCTTACTTGAGCCCTCCGGAGGGGACGGTGTGGCACTTCTTGTGCTCCAGCAGCTGCTCGGGTGTCTTGAGGAACTTGTGACAGACGTCGCACTCAAACATTCGCGTGATGAGGTGGATCTGGAGGTGCCGCTCGTACATGCTGCGCGTCTTGCACACAAAGTTGCAGAAGACACATTCGAAGCCTGGAGCGAGAGGGAGGAGGACGAGAGGGTGAGTCAACACTGAAGTCCAGCACATTCAGAACACTGTCAGATGGGTTCACACGATACTAAGTCAGCGCCACATGACTCTCTCTGTTTTTCAGTACTTAGATGCATCCAAGGCTACACGCACAGAAAGTTATTTGTTTCATGTCAAGACAGACGGACACAACATCACACTACTACAGTGAGTAAAGGTATTGAAGTATATTATATGGCTCAAAAACCTGGTTGTTCAGCAGTTTGGGATAAATGACCTGCACTGCTACTGTACAAACAAACCCACTCCTTAGTCAGGTCTGATAGTATTGCTTGACAGAGCCGGTTTTCAGATGAAAGATAGTGTTACATATGGCGGGTTTCCACTGGCTCTACTCACCTCGGCACAGCATGACACGGCACGGTTTAGGTTGAATCTCCACTACAAAAAAAGTAAGCACTCAACGTAGGCGGAGTCATCACTGCGCGGCTGCGTGAAACTGTGGTGACTTTGTTTTATACGCGACACACACACACAAACGAGTGACTACTGACTTTACACCAGACTCCTGGTAGTTGTCTGGTGGCTACTTAAACCGTTGCGTTGCGTGGCGAGGCGAGTAGAGCCGGTGGAAATACGTCAATGTTCCTCAATAAACGGAGGCATAATAGTAACATTGAAAATAACAAAAAAAACACCTAAAGTTTCACACTACAACTTTAAGACCAAGGCTGTGTTTTAATGATTTTAAATTGTTATTTCTCTGAACAAGGTTTACTATTAAACATTTGTATTAATCATGTCCAACACTACAAGGCCGCTACGGCATATTTATTATTTTTTATTTCATTCCACATCTGTTTTCACAGTTTGAAAAGTACATCTTGTGACGAGTAAATTGTTACCCGTGTATAAAAATGGTGGGGTGCCCCGTTAAGCTGCTTCTCTCTGGAATCTTTGTATTTTTTCAACTCTACTTTTTCTCTACTAACAACTTCCGTCTTAGTAGAGCAGCACAGCAACGCGGTCCAACAAATACACTTTCATTAGATTTGGATATCTCACATGAGACTTCAGATTAAAGAGGGTGAAGGGGCCTTTTGGAAAATGGTGAATGTTGCGGTGTGTGCAAAAGTACAAACTTTGTATCAGAAACCATTTATTACAGTTAGTGGGGCTGTTTGGAAAGCATCCAGATGAATCAGATTAGTAGAGTTCTTAAGTGTGAAATATCTCGATGAATGCATGTATGAATATTTAATGCTGTAAACAAATGTTCAGGATGATAAAATGTGTCTGGCTGCTTTCTTGCCTTTTTCCGACTTGTCCTCAGTTCCTGAACCCGAGTGGCTTCCGGAGCTGGACTGGCTGCCTGTGGAGGAGGGCGGGGCCAGCAGGCTCTTGAGTTCTTCGTTACTGTGGGTGAGGTCTCCGCCCTCCGAGCTGTTGAGTGAATCGCTGAGGGCCGAGAGGGACGAGGAGGTGCTTTTGGTCTCACTGAGGGGACTTCTTGAGTTTAGACCTGACCACAAGAGGACAGCAAATGAGAAATCGTAATTGTTATGAACGACAAGCATCGTTGGAGAAAAACTGTTTCAGTTCCAGATCTTTAGAGGATCAAAGGAAAGATATCTCGAAAACCTGCAGAAATCTCTCTCAAGCTCCTCATGGTCATGTGCATCATACAGTGACATTCGCACAAATAGAATACAAGCAGGCAGCCTGGATACTCATGTCCTGTCTGAGGCCCTGCTGCCAGTCCAATCAAGATGCAGTGAGCTTTTATTGATCCCCTTCCCTAAGTCTGCAATTCACTGAGAAGAGAGGGAATTAGACGGGGAGGGGGAGAAAGGGAAAGGGGGGCGAGTACCGTGGGTCATGGCTGAAGGAGCTAAGATGGTGGGAGCATCTCGGGCCACAGCTCAACAAAGGGCATTCACTCATGAGGGAGTGAAAGCAGGGAGAAAAGGTTACACAGATCCTGAAATGGTTGACCTAACTTTTTAATACACACACTCACACACACACGACTGAGCCTGAGATATACAGGAATGCTAGCATGCTGTGAACATAATTTTTCATACAATAGTAATAGTCATGATTAACTGCCATCAATCAAATCTAAATAAACGAAGGTCACCTGCAGCACAGCCACAGCGGCAGTCTGAATACAGTATTGAACCAGTTTAAGGAAGCTTTTATCTCCTCTTCTGCAGCATTTAGCATCTATTTGCCTTTTCATACCATATCTAAAAGGCTGAAGCCACAGAATGTAGGGAAAGGGAGAAAAAAAAAAAAGCTGCTGCTCTGAGCCTGTGGGCCTTGACCATGAAATATACCTTAACTAAGAAATATTGCATTTTTTCCTTTATTTATTTATTTATTTTCACCAGAGACTGTATGGCACTATTCCTGATACAGGAATGAAAAATAAAGATGCAAAATCTACCACCCAGAGAATTCCGAGACACGTATTCTGTCACATCATTCACTACCTTCCTCCCCTCCATTGAGAAGGGCACACAAACACACCAGCCCCACTACTCTGTGTAAAGTCTATGCTTTACAGGAGGTTTACGTGAACTCAGCACCATCTCTTCCCCGGCCGTGTTCACACCGTTGACCAAACAACAACCCTTTTACAGTAATACTACTTCTTCTAGGTGCTGCTGTATCAACCAATTCTATGAGGTTTTGACACACTGACAAACAGCTGGATCATTATTATAATTATTTAAATCCACACAGACAGAAAAAGGAGGCGTGTTAATAAAGGTAAGGTGACTGAGCCACACTCTTATACATTTGTGTGTTTGGTGGTGGTGTCCATCTTGTGAGAGACTGAGATAAATGCCATCGCTGGATTCGAGTCTTAAAAAAGATGGCCACAGCGGCATCGTAAACCCAGATTGTCTCCAAAGGACCCAAGGCCTATTGATTTTTTTCCACCTAAGGCACAATAAGGACCAACCTTCTAAGATAAACAAGGCCACCGTGGACTGTGAAAGACCGGTCGGCTGTCTGGGTCAGACACCCCCCCTCACCACCACCATCACCCACCTTCCCACACAAGAAGCCGACATGCACACACATGCTGTGAGGAACAAAACATCAGCTATAAACTGGACAAAGCTGTTTAGACAAAAACACTCGTATCGACCACCAGAGGTTCAGACCAGCAGCATTTTAAGTCCAAGGAAAGTCAAGTGCAGTAGGAGGCTTGTGTGTGAAAAGCTCCTCTACTGCTAGTGTTGCACCGTGTCCTGTGAACTCGTACTCAGCTGTGTGTTTATCAAGTGTAAATAACTATTATGGTTTACACCTCGACTTCACACTATACCTGCTGAGCTCTTGTCATGGTGCTATATGTAATGTATTATATTGAGACACAACATGAACATGATGTGTCATCAAAGATCAGGGCAAGATGTTAAACTGAAAAAGTGATAACAACTTTAACAAATGTAACCTGTACCTGCATGACCGGTACTAATGTGGTTCTTCATGTCATGCTCCTCCATGCTGACATAGTCACAGACGCTGCAGCAGAGTGAGAACATCCACTGCTCCTTGTCCACATGGAGCGACATGTGGCTGACAAACTGGGCGTTCAGCTCCGTCTGGAAACCACACACATGGCAGCTGGACAGAAAACAGAGAGGGAAAGGACGGACGATGGTGAGGATTATGTTTTTACATTATGTGTGGTTCCAAATGATCTGCCACATAGAAATGCTAATGCAACGGCACATCATTTTTGGAAAACACATTTATTAGCTTTCCTGTCAAAAAGTAAATGAGAAGCTCAATACTACTCTCAAGTCTCTACATTAAACATGATGCTCCAGTCAAGAGGCAGTTAGTTTCACTTAAAGTGTAACTAAACACACTGATTTGAGACCAACTCTGCCTGATTTTGAAAAACTGCAAAGAAGTAGGGAGGGAGCTGTGTATAAGAGGGGCGGATAATTCGGGTCATCTGTACAATGTAGAGGTGACAGATGGCACGTGTGCTTTTAGCTTTAAATAATAGCTGTTTTGAGATAGGTGGCATTCTTTACAATAAAATTTGCTCTCAGTGACAACTCCAGCACTGATACTTTTGGTACTTCGATGTCGAGGACTATTCTAACCCCACAACTCTGCAACTCGCCCAATCCCTTCTCTACTCTCCACAGCGCCCTCTACTCTCCTCGACTTTAAATGAGCGGGAGCTGCTTTGTACATTACAGATGGACACGGGTCGGTCAGAAAAGGACAGTTAGTGATGAAAGAGCAGGGTATGCCGACCATAGTTAATTCAAGTACTTTACACAGATTACTAGATCTCCACATACAGAAGATTGGTTTTCACCTGAAAAAATGGTCTTCTTTAGTTAGTAAATATCTAATCCATGAGATTTTAACGCACAGTGTGTAATTTCTGCCACTAGGGATCTTTTTCTCAATCAAAACAATTACAAAAGACTTATTTTGATTATGTCAGGGAGCAGCGTGAGCTTCAGCTCACTTCCTGAGTTAGTGACCGATCCTGTCGTTGTTTTTTTTTTATACCACAGTCACTTTGTATTCCAGCATTTTTTCAATAACAACAAGCTGTTTTTAAAGAGCGTGACACTGACCGACCGACTGACCTCTCTCTCTATAACACCTCCCTTCAGCTGTGACTGCTGCTGCAGTGACGCCTCTCAGATCTGCTGAACAGCTAATCTATGCCTTTATCTGTCGCACATGTCACAAACACCACATGTCCTGTACCCATTTCAAAGTAAAGGTATTCGAGCATTCTGTTCCCCGTTTCCATTCTTTCTTTTTTTTATAGGGAAATATTCACTCTGGCATCTGAGTACTGGTATTTACAGTGACAGAGTACAGAGGAGTATTTAAGTTTTGTTTTTTTTTTTAATATTATTTATGGTGATTTTCAATCAAATCCAACAAAAAAACAGCAGCAACCATGCAAAGCAGATACTGCCATTAAAAGTCAGTTACCTTCAATACAAATAAGGATTTCAATAGATCTTTGGAAACATTTTGGCTAACAAAAAGAAAACCAACCAACAGAAAATATCAGCTGTGGGGAAAAAAAACAAATCAACAAATATGAGGATTTAAACAGCACATAGAGATTATCAGAAATGCTGGGATCAGGTTCAGTTGCGATCTTCTATACTGACTTGATAGAGACTGGACAGACTTATAACTACCTGTAATAGTACGGGCAGTTCTTGCGCTCTGCAGAGTCGGCCGTGACAGCGCTGACTATCTGCTCAGCGTCCGTGTTGACCAGCTTCACAGAGTGGATGGTCAGGTGCTGATTGAGGTTTGCCCTGCACTTGGCTGCGTAGGGACACAGGTGACACTTGTACTTCCTCTCTTCTGGAAAACAATACACACAGATACAAGATCTCAGGTTACTGTCAACATTACCTCAGATGATGTGTCATTAAGTTGCACACCAGCCACTGAACCTTTGAAGCAAACTTAAACCTAATTACTCAATGCCTAACCCTCCCTCACCTCCATCTGACTTTCCCAGGAATCTGGATGTCACAATATGAAACAAATGAGATATGTATGAACATAATATTAATGTTCTCCTGTCTAACAGACTGTTCTTAGACCCCTACCATGCATTCAGTGACATCACGTTGTACAGATGTGAGGACGTCACAGAAAATGCTGATTTTTGTGCGATTGTACATGTTATTTTGTTGTTTTTTTTAAACGCCACCCACTGACAGGCACATTTGCATTTTCTCTACAACCTCTAATGCTGTCGACTTCAAAGGCTAAAATCATACTGTAATTTATACAAAAAAAAATCTAATTGTAAAACAAATCAAATGATTAAACATCTTCCCTTTCAACAGCAAACAAATCAACTAGGGATGTCCCAGTGTCTCTCTCAAGGCATTTTATTTAAATAATCAGATTGGCTATCACCCTCATCACCTTGCCACAATCATTTACACCAGTGGCATTTATTTCACATGACCGGTGTTTTGATATAATTAGTTTATGTTTTAATGCGATGCCTCGTTTGATCTGCTCAGGTTTGCCGTCTTCTCTCTGCCCTGAGCACTACAGTATGTGCACGCACACACATGCTTGTGGTGACCCAATGGTGCACATCGCTGAGTTTTCTACACACTCCAAAAATATCACTTCTCTGCATGTTCAGCAAACATGCAGAGAAGTGATTTTTTTTGAGAGAAGAAGATATTTTTACCAGTTTAATGATATGTACACAACACAGTGCTGGTTTAGCTAACAGAGCTGACAACATGCCCACCCTCTCCCTCTTTCTCTACCAGCACCACCTAGAGCCTCACAGCAGCAGCACCAGCAGACAGATGACAGAGGCACTCCTCTTTCTCTCTAAACCTCAGTCAGTGATATTATTTATTTCACTGACTGTGTCCATTTTTCATTCAACTTAAAGAAAGATGTGGTATCTTGGCAAATACTAAGTATCAGACCGGGACTCTGTATCGGCAGATACTCAAAAGTAAAACGATTTGATCAGGGGCCAAGAAGCTGATTGGGACATCCCTAATATAAGCATCACACACACGCGCGCGCACACACACACCATTTGCCCCAAGGACATGGAGCCAGGCAACCTTTATGTCGTCGGGGAAACCAAAAAGACCATCACACTGACATATGCCCCTGCTTCTGCTCTCTGTGGTGTGGCCAAGCTGTTCACAGCCAACACTCTCAGATGGTGTGTGTGTGCGTGTGTGTGTGTATTGTGTAGTGTGTGCCTGCAAAATGTGAGAGCATGTCCAATTGTGTGGGGGCATTTTGTACAAGAGTCTCCATTTGTGCTTTTCGTGATTTGGTCTACTTATCCCAAGTAGGCTGCATTAATTTCTAATCAATCATTAATTTGCTTAAGATAAAAGTGTGTTCATTCATTTTCTTTCCCCTAATAAGGAGCAAGAGAAGGATTATGGAAGACGGCTATTGGGTACAATGGATCGGCTGGGAGCAACCAAGGCATATGTTTGAAAACACTGTAATCAGGACTCTGGAGAGCACACAGCTTCATCCTGAGGAAGTCTCCCATGTCTGAGTGTGAGAGAAAGTGAAAGAGAGAAACTATTGTTGTGCTCTGTGTGTGTGTGTGTGTGTGTGTGCTCTCTAAGGCATCCTTCTAGCTGGGTAATTAGATGGGCAGTTTTCCCAGTGAGACTAATCATGGTAGTAAT
This sequence comes from Solea solea, assembly GCF_958295425.1. Taxonomy (NCBI): domain Eukaryota; kingdom Metazoa; phylum Chordata; class Actinopteri; order Pleuronectiformes; family Soleidae; genus Solea; species Solea solea. The sequence goes on from NC_081143.1 coordinate 3,613,051, forward strand.
CTCTTTAAAGTAAGGTTAATCTAGTCTAGTCAACCTTATTTACTTACTGTGGGCAGCGCAAACGCAAGCACCACAGCTAGCACCTATACATCAATAAAGGCATGCAAATGTACAGAGTAGTGTGTATAATATGTGATGGACTAACAATGTTGTTTATGTGTGTGTGTGTGTGTGTGTTTTTTTTACCTGTGTGTAGAGACAGATGTCTTGAAAGAGTCTGCTGTCGACCAAACACCTTGCCACAGACCGGACAGGGGAAGAGCTGCTCATTTAGTCTCCACTGGGCAATTCCGTTTCCTGGCTCACAATCATTCTTTTCTGAGTCTGGAAAACACACAGACCAAAAAAACCATCACTCACTGTTTACACAGTCATCCATAACAGCATCTGCAGGTAGATTAAGAGCTGTGAAGTCAAGCTGCTATGAAACAAACTAAGTCGACTTCGTCATGTGTTAACATAGAAATGATCACACAGAAATATGGTTCATACGGCTTGAAATGTTTTATGACTTATTGTGCACGTTTAGTTTTATGGGGTTTCTTAGGACTTTGTTAAATACGTACAAATATGTTAAATACTTGACAGTTAATAAGTGAAGGTAAATATGTGGACAAATAAAAGCTACAACAGTCGGACAACAAACCTTTAACTACCAGCACACAAGAATGGCTCCATTCCATCCATCTTTTATGAGAGCCATCACCAGTAAAACATTATTGGATGACTCAGTCTGGATTTCTGCATTCATATTTAATTAAAGGAATATTAAAAGAGTAATTTGACATTTAGGGAAATGTGCATATTTTCTATCTGGATTTGGACTGAATAACCACTGCACTCTGTATAAGAAATAGTGCAGCACTGTGTCTGGGCAGTGCCGTCTCTGTTGTTAGGAGCATTTGTCCCTGTAACTCATTATGTTTCTAGTTGTAATAAAGCTTCAAAACTAGGCACACTCGCTTGACTTTTACTTAAACTGTCCTAAACCTTTCCGTGTCATTATACTCGTCAGTGATGGCATGACACAGCCATCTCTATTTTACACTAAGTTTTATTTGTTATGAATGGTTTGCAGGCCAGAGCTCCTCCACTCTGCTCTAAAGCCCATGTATACCACCAAAGCACTGATTGTAAGAGTAATTCCAAGGCTTTAATAGGCTCTGACAAAGTTTCTGCTTTGAAAAATAAAAAACTCAATATGAATAGGCATAAAGAGATAAAAAGACATAAATTCCACAAAATATGGGATACCTTTATCATTGTACTATGCAACTAATTCAGAGGAAGGGAGGGAGGTACTTTTTATTTATATTTTAATTTTTTCTCTATCTTGTTCAAAGAACACGTTACAAAGACTGACCCTGGTCAAATCATTTGCAAGATGCATGACATTAAACATGGAGTCAGTCAGTTATTTTTGGTCTTCATGAAGAATGACAAAAACTATTTGCAAAGCATGTATCTTTTTGTGATTTATCTGATATATGTAAGGAAAAGAAAAACCGTCTTTATAGTTCTGTACTGTTCACAACCCCAGATATACATAATAATAATTGTTATTCCACACATCATGGATGCATGCTAAGGAATGTGTGAGACTGTGACACACAACAAGGTCATTTCTACCAGGAGGAGGAATCTAATAAGCCAAGACCAGACAAGGCGTGCGTACCTTAAAAAGAGACTACTTCTGTCACACTTTGGTGATGGGTTTGAGTTTAAAAGAGTCTGATAAAACAGCCAATTATGCCATAGACCATTCCCCACAATAGACTCGACTCACTCAACTCTTTTACCACCTACGCAAAGACCGTGTTAAACAGTCTCTTCAGATGAGAGCCACAAATGTACAGTTGAGAGCTCAAAACAAAACCCAAACTCAATCGCTGCAAGAAGTTTTTGCCTGTGACACACAATATAAAAATAATCACGCTAACAGCTGCCTCTTCAGTTTAACACCTGCAAAGACGGTGGTCCCAATTTTCACAGTGAAGAACAGATATCAGGTAATATTATGAAATACTTTCTACAGCTTCAATACATTACAAATATAATAAGTTCAAATATTCATATTTAAATAAGTTATCGCATTGTATCATTGGAGTGTTTTAAAATAAATGTAGTTTTCGGATGTTGTTTCTTATTTATAATTTCACAATTAGTTTATTTTTGTGTTCTTTAATGTTTCACGCACAAAGCATTTAAGTGATGAATCAAAAAAACGACAATAAATTAGCCACTTAACCGACAATGAAAAGAATTGTTAGTTGCTGCTCATTCCGCTGCTTCCACATCAGTTGTCATGAGTCCGTGCTGCTGCAGGGATGTGAATCACTATTGTAACAAGGGTGAGTGAGGGCATGTGTGTGTGCCCGCGTAATAGCAAAGGCATGTAAATAGGGCAGTGTAAAGCAGCACGCGTCTGTTCACTGAATAAATAATCAGCACAGGCAATGTGTATGTTTGTGGCACAACACAAGTGGCAAAAGTGTCACATGAGACCTGTCAACAACCTGGAGTTACCGTGACCTGGGTCAACCTGCAGGTCATGAACCGCCTGACCTCCTGAATTAGCAGGAATCTGCCTCCTGCTAACATGAGACCAGCTACCCGTACCGTTTTCTCTATAGTGACCGTGCAGGGCTTTTTCTGGGAATCCCAGACCTTCTTACAGGCTTAGTTTCTGAGAATAAGCCATAAACTATTTAACTTGCCCCGAGTCATATATGTGAGCACTCGCAAATGGCCCGGTCACGAAAAGAAACAAGAAGCCTGACAACAGGGACTCAAGGCCACGACCCCAGTGAACACACTGATGATTAAGCCAATTAGGGTGTGGTGTGGCCCTTGAAGTGGCTAATGGTTTAATTAGTGCCATTAGAGCTGGAGAGAGAGGGACACAAACGAGAATTACAGATTGTACTAAACCCTCTGGCTGATGGGAGAAGATGGCTAACTCCCTTAGTCACATTAATACCACACTAAGTCCGACTGACTCGTTCTTTTTCTCGCACATAAAGGTCCAGTGTGTAACAATTATGAGGGTTTATTGTCAAAAACTAAATATACAGCCTATAAGTATGTATGAGTAATGTGTTTATTTGTTTTCCGTAGCCTTAGAATAAACCTTTTATATGTACTTTAAACAAGGGCCTTGCTTTACGGAGGCCAAATTTTGTGTTACCAAGTTTCTACGGCGGCCTGAATGGACAAACCGGCTAGAGCATGTGTTTCGCATTTTTTGTATTTGAAGGCCACCTTAATTCCCTGAAGCACGAGGGAAGGTTGAGCAGAGAACTCCGGTTTCTTTATAATCTGTAATCTCATCGTTAGATGTGACTAATTCTTACACACTGGACCTTTAAAGGGAAATGCTCACATCTTCCAATGTTATTTCAACATAATTGTTGTTGGGCACATGATCCATTAGTCATAACAGTTTCCTGTACTTTGAACACACTGCTGATGATGTTACATCAACAATTATGTTGATGGCACTCACACACTCTCACACACACCCTACTTTCTGCCAATACTTCAGTAAGTTACGCGTTGTATAGCGTCGCTGTCTTTAAAAGTTGCCAGCCTTCATCCGAGACACTTGGAGTTGCGTGGTGCAGTGAACAGCAGGAGCTGTGTTGTGTCTGGCACATGCAGGCAGTTGCTTACAGAGCGCTTGATTTGCTTTGCATTAGCTGTTGGCGGAGCGCGCTTTTTCAACATCGTACAACCACATTCTCTTCAAGCTAAAAATGTGCTCATGATTAGAATACGATTGTGAAGTCCTACTGAATGTCCAGGTTTATTTTTAGTGGTAGAATCCACTTCTGTGCGCCTCTGTGTTGTCAGCCATAGTTCAACTGTATGAGGTTGTTTCACTTCACTGGCAGTGTGTGCTTCCTCTTCTGCCTAACCTGCTCAGTCCCAGCATAAAGTGCGTGTCACTCTGTGTGCAGAACAACAACTAAACAGTGCTGTACTGAGAGAGAGGGACAAAGAGAGTCACACAGAGAGAGTTGTGTGGTCATTTGTCATTTGACAATAGTTTGAATGTAGCAGATATTTGTTTATATTCAAAAGTGATGCACTGCAGCTTAAAATAAGGACACATACAGAATAAATTAAACTACTGCCGCTGTCTGTTTTTTTGAATCAGAATCTAAAAGTATAAAACATGTAAATTATGTTAATATAAATACATCAAAAATATCTGCAGTAACCCAGTAGTTTAGTCACTGGAGAAAACAATCATTTCTGATTATTCACAATCATTATGCACCCTGTAAATTATAAGTACATTTTCATTCCAAAGTACATTAAACTAAACCTCTTGATTCTGGGTCCAAAATATATAAAAGGTCAATGGTGCTCCCTATGTGGGATGAATTAATGTCAGCCATTGCAAAGAATTAGTGAATTAAATTAAAGGTCTGCTGCAACTGCTTCCCAATATTTAGGTGGAGAAGAAAAAAGAGACGCCGCTGTATACAGACACCTGAATGGTAGAGACGAGCTACACAGTAACAGTAAAAGCAGCAGAGGCTAGATCTGAAGCTTAAACACACAAGGGGAAAGAGAGGTGTGCTGGGCGAATTAACTTTCAGGACACTCTTGACACCCAGAAGCCAATCAGATTGTCATTAACTGGCAGAGGGACAGGCAAAGCTGGCACAAGCTAATTAACCTCCGGATCTCTCACTGCCAAAGGAACATGGAGGAGGATCTGGGATGGCAGGGAGGAGGGGAGGAGAGAGAGGCAGGTGATGCCCTGGGCAGATGCCTTCAGGTGGGGGAAACGCTTAAGAGTGCACACACGCTGAATGGTGTTGTAAAGATGAACTGGACGGGGATGTTTGCCAGAGATGAGGATGAGATAATGTTATATAAGTTCGAGGCAGTTTGATGTGGCCATGCACTCGGATAAAAATCTGGCTTTTTGTGTATATTCTGAGTTGTTGCACTAAGTGTCTCTGAATGCATGTACGTAAGTGTATAATAGTATCTCTGCATAATCAGTTGTTCCTACAAGCTACAGTGAGAAGACCATTGGATATTTGTCTTAGAGGATACTGAACTATGAATGATGCAACTGCACAGACTGTTAATTACTTGCTTGTTTTGGTCGGTTAAAGATGACCAGTGTTTAAATTAATTATTTATTTGATTGATTCAAGGTTGTGGGTTCGACTCCCAACTCTGCTAGTCTACATGCCGATGTGTTTTGGTGCAAGACGCCCTATGAATGGCAAAACTGTAGTATAAATCAGCTTAGAGTGGTCATCATGACTAGAAAACTGCGATATAAATACAGGTCATGTTTGTCTCACTTTCTCGATCGCTTAGTTTCTCATTTTACTCCATAAATCCTTTTTTTGAGTGAGTCTTTTCATAGAGACTCTGAGGGTGGCAGGAGGATTTAGTTGTCAGTTATCGTTCATCACGCAGTACCATCAGGGAGGCATCGCAGTGCTCCCTAACTTCCTTCTGCACCACGTACATTGAGAATCATAATGAAATATTTCCAGTGATCAGAAGAACTACAGATGGTGTGGCCCCCACAGAGCCCTGATCTCAACACCATGGAGTCAGTCAGGGTGTACTGGGTGTACATGAAGAGACAGAAGACAATCAGACAAACTAAATCATGGAACAACCCTTAAACAACAGTTTTGCATGTGCAGCTGGAGAAATGGTACAGTTTTAAAAGGCAACAGGAGTTCACGCCACATATCGATTTGGGTTGTACTTTCTGGTTACAACACTTAAAAGACAAAACATATATTTAAATATCCACACTTAATTGAATGGAAAATAAACTAAATAATGTCCAAGACAACCTTCAAAATAGTCGCTACTACATTTTCTGTCGACCAGATTAAATTAATTCTTGTAGATGCAAGATACAGTATGAGCAAAATAATGCCCATTTAGCTTTTCCTGATTGATATGTCCATATACTCTACACAAGACTTTGACCATGTTGAGTAACTGTGTGTGTGTGTGGTTTACATGCGTCTTACCATGGTACACTGGCCTGGTAGAGGAGCTGGCCTCTGCGGGGGAAGAGCTCTTGGAGCGCGAGTTAAAGGGTGATTGTCTGAAGCACTCATCCAGGAACGGACTGAAACAGAGACATAATGAACACTCACAGTACGCGACACTTGAACCAAATATATTTAGGATATACAGTATTTGAAAACAATTGTTAATGTAATAAAGTGACAAATAATTCAAATTTCACAGGAAATGCATAGTTTTTCTGACTCACCTGTTTATTCCCACCATGTTACCGTCTTTGTGGTTGTTGGCTTTGCTTACTTTTTCTGATGAGACAGAGACAAACACAGACAATATCATTTAAATATGTATTTATTAACAATATCCAGTTATTGATTGCATTGTCTATAATGTAAACCCCAAATTGACTCCATGACAGTAGACTGTTAAATGTGTTTGGGGCATCAGAGTGTACTACTATTTCCAAGGTCAAAAATGGCCATGCTCAATTTAAATACAAGACCTTAGTGAAGTGTGCTGTGGAGAGCAGATATCTAAACACGAGAAGCTGATATTTTGAAGTGATAGTGAGGTGGTTAAGTAGCTAAAACTTTCCTGCAATTAGGTCATTGCCTGACAGAGACACCAAGACTATGCACATGTACGTGCCCGATTGCTTCAACTCTTTAAGTTGAATTGGACTAGTAAAGCACAGGTTTGTCATGCCAGCAGGGGAGAGCTGGCCATCTGGAGCAGTGGGAGTCTCTCCAGTGGGTCTGCTGACCTGTGGGCCGAAAAGTTAGCCCAACAACACTTATGAAATATGAATATGAAAACTGTTTTTGAAGACCTGCATTAGAGTCCCCAGATGGCACACTTGTGGTTGTGTATGATGCTGCTCTTGTTTGTTAGCAGAGAGTGAAGAGACAAAATATTAGAAACACCTTTTGATATCACACAGTCCAATAAAGAACCACCACTAGCTATAATCTCTAAACTGCTGCAGATCAACAAAAATGAAGATTAGAAGACGGATGAGGATGGACTGTACATATTGTACCAGTCAACCAGCAATTAGTGTGCATTATTATAACTCACAAGGTCATTGTCGTGACAAATGTATAATTTCAAGTACTTAATTTAACTATGTTAACATGAATAAATACAGACAAACATCTGACTGGAGTTATTCTTACACATCATCTCGGCCCTTTATTGATATTTTTCAAAAGAGTTGTGAAACAGCACAGTGTTTTGTTTGTCAGACACTGCAATGTGTTGCTCAGATTGATTACAGGACTGATCAAGTCAAATGCCGAGCTGAGTCACGTGCATCCTGATACTTAACAATGTTTTATAAAAATGTAATAATTTCTCCCAACATTAATGGATGCACTCTTTATTTCAGGTTAGGTGGGGCGCCGCTGCCATAAAATGCTGCAATAAATCAAGCAAATAAACATTAAAGTGCCCATATTTTGGCCATTTACTGGATCATAATTTTAATTTGGGGTCTACAAGAATAGGTATAAACGACGTGCTGTTCAGAAGACATTTTCTTGGTCTCATGCTGCATTTAAGTGCATATAACTGCAACAGCTTATTCCACTCTGATTTGTCAGCTGGCCAACACTTAAGTTATTAGAGCATGTGTTGGAAATGCCACACCCTTCAACACTTGTAAACACTGCTATTGTCACAGTAAAAATGTGATGGTTCTGCTGTACCAATTATTGCTTTTCTTTGAGTTTTAATGGGCAGTGGATTTGCCGTACCAATTTATGCCAAACTAGCCAATATACACCTGATATTTGGTGTCTCTTACACTTAACAAAATTAAACGAGGTGTATCAGACTTGAGCAACAGTGTTTTGTGGGACAGAATGACTCCATCTACTGTGGACTATGGCCTTTACAAATCAGTAGACCTTTTCCAGGACACTACATTACACTCAGAAAAACAGAATAGCAAATGAACATGCTAACGTAACACATGCATATAAAGAGTTTGAAATATAATTGATTGCCTATGTCTTCCACAAAGTCTTGTTGCCTTTGAGGTTCTCACAACTTTACAATACAACAAACTTGTCCTCCTAACAACCAGGATCACAACTACTTCATGTAATGTGTGGCTGTGTGACAAGTGAGGAAATGGAGTTTGTGTTGCATATATTTATAATGAGACTGTGGCGCTGATGCAAAGCAAGTTACCTGAGCTACTATAGTGTACTACTACGTTACATAGTAGCCATTTGTACTTGCTCATGAGCAGCAGGCAGTTGAGTCTCTAATAAAAACACATTTTTAACAGGTTTGTAAATGGCAAGTAAATTGAAAACCGTTCCAAAAAAGGCTACTCCTTGGGCAGATATATAAGTATTTTAAGTATACAGTTGTAAAAAGCACTAAACAAAATGCCTGAGAATTGAGCTGTGTGTGAGTTTCAAGGCGATGTAATGAAGTGAATTTCAAAGCAGCAACCATCTCAGTGTTCAGAGCGACCTTGCCACTGATGCGTCTCTGAGGTCCTACTGCTCTAAGTAATTTATATTGATTGCTCATTGTGTGACAGCAGCCCGCTCTGTTCCAGTCCCCCTCACATTCAAAAAACAGTTCTAAGGGGGCTGTTTGTCGCTGTTGCCAGGCTAGCGATGCCCCGGCATCCCTGGGTGGGCATACTGTGCACCCCCAGTGCCCTCTCTACCCTTCTTATCCTCTGCCCCTCGCTACAACTCACTAACCCACCCCCCTCCACCCTGAACACCCCACTCCGTCACACTGCGTGCCAAGGACAGAGGTCTCTTTCCACGTTGCCATGGAGATGCCGCACAGGAGAAATGTAAAGGGAGGAAGGAGGGGAAGTGCAGGGGGAGAGCGTGTGCAGCCAAGTGTGCTTGAGCGGACATGTCTGAAAACGAGTCCAGGGAGGAGGGGGGGAGAGAGAGGTAGTGAGAGAGAGAATGAGAGAAAGGAGGAGAAGGAGGGGGGGAAAGGGGGGGAATTTGTGCAGACACCACTCCCCAAGGAGGCTTGTGTGAGTGTGTAAGAGTGTGTGGGAAAGAAAGACTGTCAATGTGTGAATTTGTGAATATGTGCAAGAGCAAGAAGAGAAAACAGAGATTTTACACCAGCATGTTTTCGCTATATGGCATTAAAGCAATCAAACACAGCTGGGGTCACAGAGCAGGACTACGAGTCTAACCTCTCACACTCGTGTATCTGGACACTTTCTCCGGGGACCGATGGATACACCTCAAAGCTCTGTCTTGATCTAGCAATACAAACAGCTGTCTGCGGCTTCAATATCACTTTCATGGCCATACAGGTAAAAAGCAGGGGTGTCGTTACATTCTTGGCTTTACTACAGAGCCTCCAAATGACAGAAATGGAAACATGTAGGTTTTATAGTCAAGGATCACAAACTGTCCAAGGTTTACACTGCGGTGCTGCAGGGGGAAAATGACATGTTGCTGTGCATGGATGTGGGAGTGTTGGAGATCTACTGTTGCCAAAAGAACAGTGTGTTCCAGGGAATGATATTGTTGCACATACCTGACAATTTGAACAGTAGTTCAGAGGCCATTTTGACCGAAATGTCCTGGGAGAAGAGATCTTTCTGGGGACAGGTCAACGTCTCAGGGAGGTTGCTTATCGGCTCACTCTTCTCACTCGTCCCGAAAGTACTCAAGGACAGCAGGTGAGAAGCCGGTGGAGTGAGTTCTGTTGGGGGCGGGTCCACCTCCATGGGTTCTGGCTTTACTTTCACTTTCTGGTAGTGGACATCTTTGTTGTTCTCTGCTGTGCACGAATGAGCGAGAGAAATGTCACTGGTTAGATTTAACCAAGGCACAGAATCAAAGACGTTATCGAATTTTCTGCAGAATAGAAGTGAGCATTTCAACAGTACATACACTGAGAAATCTGGAAGAGAAACACGTAACATCAGCATATTCCAATACAAACACCCATGTGATAAATACCTTGGTTAAATTGTTAAGCTTTGTTCACCATTTCTGCTTCAGCGTATGTGATAAATACTTTATACTGATGCTCGAACTGACTAAATTATACTCAAACATTAAAGTTCAGTGGCATGACAGTGCACATCATTTGTGGTAGGAAATCACTTGAACTACAAACGGTAGCATTATATCCACCTGAAAAAACTAAAAGCTGTGTTAAAAAGTAGTAATTACTTGGTGCTAAATTTACCTTTTTCAGCTGAATGAAATACAGGGTCTGATAATGGTTCATCTTATCTCAGCCACTCATGTAACCCTGACTGCAAAATGGATTAAACACAGATGACTGCACTGTACCTACATAATGAATGGAGGCTTAATTTGATGTTTTTCTGTCACATTGGCTGCCAGATGATGCAATCCTTCTGCCAGTCAGTTTCATTCATATTCAGATCAAATTCACAATTAAACATTTGCCTAAAAGGCCTTAATGTGCCTAAATGTATGTTGTTGCTCCTGTTCCATAGTTAGCTTCGGCACCTGTTTATTATCCAGTCCAACAGCAATATCGAAAGCATCAAACATATTTTTTTACTAGCCTGGCGCCATCTCCAGAGATGATAAAACAACACCAATGCTTAAATTGTTGTTTTGATTCCATTTCGATCAGTTCTTGTTTTTGCTTCTGAGTGTAGTTTCATTCCTGGAACCGACGTGGTCATGATGGTGATGGCTGTCAATTGCCAAGACATTATGTTTCTTACAGACTAGTAGGTTAATAGCTATTGGTATTTAAATTGGCCATGTAGTGAAAACACAAAAGGTATATATAGCATATTTCATATTTGTAAATTTATCACAAGCTCTATAGTTACTGTCTTGGTATCTCTATTTCTATTTATCTGAATAACCTAAATAAATGTCTCGATATCACCAAAATGCTGACTGTGTGGTTATTAGGGCAATAGGGCAGCAGGTGGTCATACTTAAGACAGTACTGACTAAATCTAGACACTACACCTGGTAGGAATGTCGCTTCACTCTTTGAAAGGCATGCAAAAAAAAAAAAAAAAGATTCAGACTGCCATGAAAGAATACTGGAACGCATTAAAAAGGGAATATGTGATGCAGGCAATATTTTCTTAATGTAGAGCTACTGAGCTGTCAGATATTGGTTCTCTAATGGTCTCTAATAGCTATATTTAGAAGATTCAAATTAGAGCTACTTTAGTGCAGTTAGTGCAGAATGTGCAGGGTATAAATAAATCAACTGTACTGAAGGAAAAGAGAGCTTTCTTTGGGATGCTCTTTAGCATCTGTATATCCAAGTTGGTCAGTCTTTGGTAGTAAGTATGGCACAAGGTAGCGTCTCTGTAGTGACAAGCAGGAGCAAGACAAAGCAGTGCAGTTGATACAGCGCTGCTGACATGGCGACTCAGCACGATTATGGGATATATGAATTTGGCAGGGCAGTGGGAGTTGTAGGAGGGGCGGGGTGGGGGAGCAGCAGAAATGGGGAAGAGGGAGGGAGATACATGACAGTAACCCTGCACTAACTCTACTACTCCTCCCCTCACACTCTCTTCTCCTCCTTTGCTTGGGTGGAACACCAAGACTAGCTGTGTGCTCATGCGAACATGCACATGTATCCACTTCAATGCGAGTATATTACACTGTTAATGTGGATACATTTAAGTATAACCCACCCGCCCCCACCCTCCTCCTCCTCCTCAAGGTTCAGATGTCTGGTTTGCTGGTAGAAGCCAGTATGTGGGGACACTGACAACCATCAGCCCACTAATCCCTTAATCAGGTGTCCAGAGCTGGCCAAGAGTAACCTAGAAGAGGCTGATGGAGGGGCAGAGCAGAGGAGGAGAGAGAGAGGGTGGAGGGGTAGGGGGCACTATGCTCCAAGGGTCAACCAAGGGACACGGGAGCTTCGATCTCTGGATCACCACCCTAACAACAGACACTGAGCGCACTGCTGAGCTGCATAAATGCTCACACGTACACACACACACACAAAAACTCATACAAGTATTATGGGATACTACATGTCCTTGACCTTCCAATGCCGAAACAGACTTGCATACATCCCATAGAGCCCTTATGGAGAGTCACGAGTCGATGTTAGACAATATTTAATTGTAAACACGTGGTGCCTTATTAAAAGTATCACATCACAGCAGGTCACTTTAAAACAAAGAAAATAAAGCCTCACTCACACAATGATACTTTATACGGCTCTTATGTTGAGTGCATGACCTAATGTTCTGAAACCATAAAAAAGGTTTCAATGGTGAGTGAACAGCTTCTACCTTTTGTTCATTTGAAAGCAGGTGTAACAATAAAATACACTCACCAATTACACATCTTTGTTCTAGTGGCTGAAGTTTCTTTGGTAAACAAACAGTGGACTTTTATTTTTTTGTTGAGTTCTACAATACTGCTAAGGCCTCATGTCTCTACTTAGACAAATGCACATGGATCCCATTTGTAAAGGATAGCATGGGTGTCAACTATGACGACTGATGGTGATTTGATAACTACTAAGACATGGGCAGCCCTCACTCACATTTTGGTCAAAGTTAATGGTGGTGCACATCTCTTCATACAGTCAGCTCAGTGAGGCATTTGCTTCAGCACAAATTTGTGATATTTAAGGTTAACAGGTTGCATCAGTTTTTTTGTTTTACTATTTTGTATTCCCACATCTTATCTAGTGATATTACTATGTTTACAGTATCAAACCAATACTGTCTCAACCCTAAATTTGAATCTTTAGTAAATACTACGAAAGGTTATAAATGACAGCTCAATGTTGCACACTTACAGTATTTGTGTATGTGAGCTGCATGCCAAGTCTCAATCTACTAAAAATGACTTGTTCATTCAGACACAGCGCTACTCAAGTTTTGAGTCAGTACAAAAGTGATTGGGGTTTGCGTGATCAACATTGACCTCCAGTGTCTACTTCAATCTGTGTGGACGTAATTGTCTGTTTCACTGAATATACACAGCAGAAAGGCACAGACCTTGGGATTGAGTTGTAACTACATTGCACAAAAATGCCACGTACCATTGGTGATTTAATGCATGCTAAGTCAATTTACTGAAATGCTTTGATACATCGACAGCACTGGAGTAAAAGCAGGTAGTGGGAGAGACAGCCAGAAGAAGAAGAAGCCCAGAATGAGGGTAGAGAGAGAGAGAAAACTGTCAAAAAGTGCCAGAAAAAGAACACCCGAGGGTAAGAAAGGAAAGAAGAAAGCGGCATGAGTAAGAAGGGCTGGGGGAGGACAGAAAGATGAGGATTGGCTATAGCCTAAATGACAACCTCTCCACCTCTCCCCCTCCAGTTATCGTAGTCTACCCCTCTCAATGCTCTGTTATTCCACATCTCTGTTTCCCTGCCCCCACCTCACCTTTCTCTCTCCCTCACCCTCCCTCTCTCAATCTCTCTATTATCCTGCTCTCTAGTCGACCTGCTCAGACAGGGGTGAAGAGTTCAGGCGCTTCAAAGGCTGCAGTGTGGAGACTTCATGTCATGTGGGAGCCACAGCAGCCTTGCCTGCAGACTTCACAGACAGCTGCTGCTACAATTGATCCTCGACCAGCTCGTCCTCAGTAGTTCGACTTTCCAGTGGTTGCAAAACTGCAGCTACATCTGACTTCAGAGCTGTGTGCTTGATAAATAGCCCATACAGAGCCAGATATGGCCCTTATAAAGCAGTCCTAAACAAAAACATTTGGCACGAGCTAGAGCAGATTCAAGGCTACTAAAACTTTATCATATAAGGTCATGACAAAGGACTGTAAGTGATTGCCTCAGTGATTCTGTCAACCATCTCTCATATATAACAAGGCACTGATAAAACAAACATACATAAGGGGGTAAAAGGAATCAGCTCTGCATTTCTATAAAGAGAACTATACGCCTTTTTGAGGAGGCAGTGAGACAGAATATGGAGGTAGGGAGGGTGGGAGTATGAGAGGTCAGCAAGCGGCCACACAGAGGGGGCATGTTGAGGACACTGTTAAAGTAGAGTAGAGCTTTACATAAAGTAAGACTGTACAGTAATGCCACTGTTGTGAATTAGAATGATGAACCGCTTGGACAGAATGCTGTGAAATGCCATATTGAGTAAATAGTGCAACCTTTAATGTGAGGGTAAGGATAAATGATGAGCGTTACATTCAGTTACAAGCCGCAAGAAGAAAGGCTATATATACTTGTTACTGTAATGCCAGTTCTTCCTTGGCTTAGTTTTTGGTTTATTCTAGAACTTGCACAGTGGAATTTTATACTAAATAAAGATTAATCCTCTTCTTTGTAATTTAAATGTTACTGTGGACTACAAGCAGTGCATGACATGTTTTTCTAACTTTCATCTTTACAGTTATGATATGGTGTGAAAGAGGAATGAGTCAGCATGTTAGTTCTGACTTCTATGAGGTTAAGATGCTGGTGTTGTATTAACTAGCTTTTTTAAATTGTGCTTAAAAGTAGTAAAACAGGTGCATCATTGCACTGGAAATGTGTAGGTTTCACTGTGGTGGTTTGAATAGTCTGAGGCTAACACTCAAGTGAATAAGGAATGGGCAAAAAAAATACAATGTAATGATAAAATGTAGATGAACACATTATGCAACCAGCAGACACAATGAGAAGACATAATATAATTTAAGGAGGAATTCCACTGTACAGATTATATACCAGAACAGGTACAAATAAAGGAAATTGAGTAGATAGAGGGATGCATATGTTCCTATGCCTCTGTGTAATTTAGGCAGTGTTTCTCATCAATGTCAACAAATAGAACCTCATAAGCTAAAATTTGTTATTAGCTACCTGGTCCGAAGTGGACCAAATATTTGATTGCCACTTTTATTAGCTAGGTAAAAGGCATTGTAGAGGGGAGAGGGCCTGTAAAATGTCCTCAGAGATGGAAGGCCTATTTGTAAGGAATGACAAATTAGTAAAGCAAGTACAGTACAAAGTGTGATTTCACACCTATAGTGAGGGTGGTTGGATGGTGAGTGGGTGGCACGGCTGTTATCCACACGATGCCAGTCTGCCAGGGCACCACCTAGGGCCCCACACCTCCCTGTCCCCCTCCCTTCCTGCGACGCCATGTTCCCCTTGCCCTGCAACACCAATGCCCATCTGCTCGTACACGTTAGCCGCTGGCGCCAGGGACTATTTAGCCTGGTGTAATTAGCCCCCAGACACCGGCAGCCTGGTTTTAAACAGATGTGGGGGAGGTAGGCGACTCAACGCGACCAGCCAGTGTTTGATAAGGACGAGAGGAAAGAGGGGGAAGGAGAGAAGAAGTAGTGACCTAGTTAAAGGGATGATGCAACTCGTGTTACAGCACTATGTGCAGTAATGATGACAACCCCACTTGTTCTGACTGTCCAATGCCATGGTTGGGGAAGGATGAGCAGCAGAAATTTAATTAGGTTGTCTATTTGCTGTACTGATGAGCAGGAATGGGGAAATAAGCAGTGTTTAATAGACAAATAGTAATGTTTATAACAAAGAAAATGCTCAGGCTGTGCTCCCCTATTATTTCCTTATTAAGTAATCTCACCGGTTATTGCATTCTGGTGCTGACCTTTATCAGAGTCTAGAAAGAGGTTATAATGTAGATGCCCTTGAACCCCATGACTGTAATCACACGTGACTGTAATGGTGCTGACCTTTTCCTGGATCTCTCCTGTCCTTCTCACCAACTTTCTCTCCTTCCCTTCCCCCAGGGTCATTTGAGGGTCCAGACTCTTGTCAAGGCTGTCACTCTAGACAGTCCTCTCCATCTACCACCCCCGCTGTTGCCATGGCAATGGACGGCACTGCACTCCAAGGACTATGTGAGGGGGCAGCGGGAGCCAGCAGATGGATGAACGCTGCAGCATCTTTCCCTAACCTAGGTCAACCTTGCAGAGCCAGTGTAAGTGATGGGAGGGAAAAAAAATACAGGCCATGCTGCATGAGGACCAAAACTGGCAGGATAACCCATAGATCGGAAATAGTAAAATAAAAAAAATAAAAATAAAAAAGTAGGGGGCCGAGGGAATAGTAATGAAACAATGAATAAAGGGTAGAGGTAATAGTGAAGGAATTACAAACCATTCTCTCAATGTCTCTGACACAAAAAGGCCACTGTCTTGTTTGTTTGTTTGTTGTTGTTGTTGTTCAAGTTGCAATCATGTCAGTTTTGTCTTCCTCAGACGCACACACAAAAGGACACGCACACACAAGGAAACGTGACCTGCGGGCAGGCAGTGGAGCAGCACACGTGTAGTACCACAGAGCTCACCGCTCACATGAGTCACTCTGAACACCGGTCGACTCAGAGAGAACAATAGCAATCGGTGTGTGGTGTCTGTAACAACACATACACACTGGCACAGGATAAAAAGCCGCCGACTGTGCCACCTTTAGGCTGCCATTTGCTTCATGTTTTTTTTATACTTGAATGTATACTTATTGTCAGTATAGCAAAATGTGTACATGTTCCAAAGTAGCAGCAGTCCACGAGGCCTACTAGGTTTTAGACCAACTTAAATGTTAAAAACCTAAGAAGGATGTAATGAATGCATTTAATTGTTAATCAGAAAATCACATTTTCTCATGCATTACATGGTAAAAAAAAACAAAACACTAGCACTGTTGATGTATAATACTTGGCTAAAAGGCTGAGAGGTACACTTAAGCAGTCCACAGTGGACAAACACCTGTCCACAACACACTTGAACCAGATGTAGCACTAAATAGTGATTTAGATCCAAGCTAAAATAGATGGTTGTACAAAGCATTAAAGCAATGGTCACCACTTCCATAATGCACACACACTGTGCTACAAAATTGAGAGCAATGCTGTCAGTCTCTGACTGAGGACTTGGTAGCAAGAATCCTGCTGAACTCAAACCAGGAGATTTTAAGCCTAAATCATGCAGCAGTCGCTTATTTTGAGTCCAGAGTGGCGCCCTCTAGGTTAGGCCATGATGTTTGTGAAAATTTGTCATGGAAAGGCCAAGTAAGGGATGAGTTTTTATTTGCCAGTTTGCCGTGTTTTGTAGCGGAACTTAAGAGAAAACAGCAACTATAAAAATAAATCTACACTTTGTTCCACAATAGTTGGAACAACCTGATGCAGAGAGGGAGAGACAGAAAATGAAGGGTCAAGACAAGCGACCTGAATATCATCACAGAAGTTTTCAGCCACTACCCTGTACAGAGGCTGCAGAGAGAGAAAAAACATTCCACACTATTTGTTTTTTCCCCACACAGGTACACTTTGCTCACCTTTGAGAAGACCCCAATTTTAGCTTGGTTAGGTGTGCCATTGAAGAAAACAACAGAACCCTTTTATGGCAGTTTGTGACATAACCTCTGGCCTACAGCTAACCTTCTGCGCTGAAACTCTAAAAAGC
The DNA here is from genome assembly GCF_958295425.1 of Solea solea. Lineage (NCBI taxonomy): Eukaryota > Metazoa > Chordata > Actinopteri > Pleuronectiformes > Soleidae > Solea > Solea solea. Next base: position 3,630,453 of record NC_081143.1, read on the forward strand.
TGACCGACACACACAGAAAAATAGGACATGCATGATCTCTTCATTCCAAGAAATATTTATGTATATAATGACCACTGAAAGCTGTAAAGCTAATTTGCATTTCCCCTTTAACATAACAAAAATTGCACAAATCCATAACGAGGGCCTACCTGAAAGCTTAATCAGCAGCTCGGAGGCCACCTTCATGTTGATATCCTGGCTCAGCAAGCTGTTCTTAGCCATGGGGCTTCCTTCTCTTGGTTTCAGTGGCCCTAAGCGCTCATTGACTGCTGCATGCGCTGTTGTTCTGTCCTGACAAAATGACCCAGGAAAGCTTGGATGGACCTGGCTCATGGACTGGGAGGATGGTCTAGGGCTGAGTGCTTCTTCTACTTTGGGCTCTTCCTTCAGATGGAATGGAGACTTGAGCGTCTCCCTCTGGTTGGCCGCTGCAACAAGAAAGAGATAGAAGACCAAAAGAATGAGAGGACATGAAGAGGAGAAATTGTGTCAAGGGCAGGAGGAGGAAAGACCTTGTACCTTTTAAAAGACTTACTTTTAAAAAGGTGCCTGAATGTCTCAGCAATAACACGAGATCATGTGGAGGCTTCCCATTGTCTTTCTGGGTTACAGATTTTGTTCTAAATATTACTGGTCCTTCAACTGGTCATCAATACTTCAAAAACATTAACAAGTGAAATTTAATGTGTCATAGGACCTGCTTATTTTAAAGCTTAACATAAGTATAAAGGACTGTATCCACACACACACACACACACACAGACACACACAACAGGACATATGACCAGCAGAAATATTCAAATTAAAGGAAACGACAAAGTGAACCATAGTGGATTTTCTTATAGTAATATCACTTTCCACAATCCACGCGGTGTAGGTCAACACAAGGTGAAGCCTCATTGCTGCCCGTCTTTCATCTTTAGGGCAACAAATTCCCATCATCCCCTTCTTCCTTTGTCCTTCACATTGCTACGTTCTCCATCCCATTCATTTCAGTGCACGTTATTCTTCACATCAGTCCACTTTAAGTCTGGTTTGTCTCGTTCCTTTGTACCTCTGACATCTTCCAAATCCATTTCAGACTAAGAACATTAAACAATTCCGCTGTTTCGATGGGACCCGATAGCAATCAGCTTATCCACCATCTCAGCTTAGGTTAGGGAGTGAAGTGTCACATGCATCCCTCTGCTCTACAGCCATCTTCAAGAAAAACTGGGCCACATTTAATCCGCCTTAGATGAATAATTAATAATTAGACATGGAGCAACTTCCGATAGCCGCCAAGAAAAGAACAGCAGGCCATGCACATGTCTTTGTGTCTCCCAGCACGTTCCACTACACCGTGTGCTAAAAACTATGATTTACAAAGACTATGATTTACAGTGTTTACATTTAAAATGGTAAGATTATAATAATGCATTGTTGTCATATATATCTATATCTCCCACATGAAATAGGGAAGCAGAGTTGTATGCAAGACTCAACAACGTTGAGAGGTCAGAATAAATAAGACAACATGGCTGCAACATTACACAACAGGGCATCACTTAAAATACGTAATATTTCCATGATTGTTGTTAATTTTATAAAAATATCTGCAAGACACTTATTCCTCAAAGAGGAGGTGGGAGAGACAGAAATCAGAAAATATATTTGCTGAAGTTCCACAGGTAAGGAGGCCACTAAAAAGATACTGATTAATCTCTAAAGACACGTCTGGAATGCACCGATGCAATACTGATATTGAATATCGGCCCCCCGATGTTGACAAAATAACCAGATAATGGGGATGATCTATGATGCCAATTTATTCACTTCAAGTCTATGTCTGCGAGTGCAATGCATGCTGCATCACATGTCAGCAGCACAGATCAACAACATGGAGCGAGTTAAAAGAATCCGGTGTTTGGAATTATTTTACGCTTGGCACGCCAACGAGTTTGACGGCTACTTGCAATATCTGCAAGGTTACAAGACGTGGTGGTAACACGGCAAAATACAACATTACCAACTTAATCAAGCTCCTCTAAAAGCATCACACTAAAAAGCATGATACCCCAAAGACGACAAGACGATGCAGCGGCTTATATTGGCGGATGCACTGTAAAGAAGGGAAAGACTCCTAGCTGACAGCATAAATGCAACACTAGTGTAGAAAGTGAGATACTGCTTACTGTGGATGAGAAAAGAAAAGGACTCGCACCAGAGGGGGCAGAAATGCTTGTTTTCATGAGAAAGAACCTGCCATTGATGCTTCAGTGAACATTCTGGGTAACAACAGGTCAGTGGGTAGTGGGAGACTGCACTACATGTTTACAAATAAGTTTCGACTTCTGTTTGTGTGTGTTTGACTTAGTTTAGCTATTTATTTATCATCAGTTTCAGCTGCTAAATGTTATAGGATTGTATTTTGATTTCCTGTTTGCACAAAATGGAAACAAATAAGTTTGATTCCTGTTTATGTTTGAATGCAGTTTCAAGTTGCTGCTGGTGCACAGTTGTTTTGTAACTCAAAATGTGTGTTATGTGTTCATTTGAAACATTTTGTTTTATAAAGCTACAAAAGTAATGTTTAAGTCAAGCCTGATGCCCTCAGCAGTCTCTTCCACATGGTAAGGTAAACAGTTTATTAATTCAAATATGGTATCGGATCGGTATTGGGTATCGGCTGATATGCAAAGGCCAGGCATCGGTATCAGGACTGAAAAAGCCGGATTGGTGCATCCCGGATTCAAACTAATTTGACTGAGGTTAAATGTGCCAGCAAACACACACACACACACACACACACACACACATCTGCACATCTTCTAAAACAAGCCCCGACACCTCAAACAATCTGTGCACCATGCCATGTGCACACTCTCAGTCTTACATACGGGTGGGCAGCCCATGGCCAAGTGGAAAGGGAACTTGGCTTGTAACCGGTTCAAGTCCCCACCAGGTCGAAAGGGCTGGGGTAACCCTGAGCAAGGTACCCAACCCCATTGCTCCCCGGGCGCAGTGTACTCAGTGTGGCAGCCCACTGCTCCTAATGGGTCAAATGCAGAGAAATAATTTCCCTAAGGGGATTAATAGAGTTTCTATTCTATTCTATTCTATTCTATTCTATACTAGTAGACACATAGGGCATGGATTTAAGAAAGGCCATCACTCTTGAGCAGACTGCTGACCACTCTCCTCTTGACCCAGCAGAGATCTGCTCTGTTCCTCACCCTACTGTCTCACCTAACATCTCTAACAGCCACGGGCCTGCCACCCCCTGCTCGCATCATCAATCTGTGCCAGCTCTGGCCCCTCTGATTAATGATGATCTACGCCAGAGGGATAGAGGCCTCAGGGACAGGGGATACAGGGCATGAAAAGGGGACAGGTGCTGGTGTTTTGACCAACCATGCGGTGTCATGATGCCACAGTGCCACACCATGGCAGGCTGGGGCTGTAGTTCAAAACGGGCAGAGAGAGGAGGCTGAGCAGTGGGGGTGGGGGATGACCTTCAAGTTCAGGGGCAGTGGCGCAGGGTCACACGTGGCACCAGCTGGAAATGTCATACCGTCAGATGTCAGCGGGCAGGCTAAGTATAACCTGGTCAGCACCTGGAAGGACGTCCTCTAATTAGAAGCGTGTTGGGCCATGTCGGATCAGACAGGGACACCACACTTGGTCACCATCTCACAAACACACATAAAAATACACTATCCCTTTTACCTGCACAGCCACATACAACACAACACATGCTGCATTACTATGCTGGGATGCATATGAACCACGGACAAATACAGACCCAACACAAACTCAGCTTCTTAAATTCTCCTCACTTCTTACCCTAATGAGAACAACAACAACCACAGGTCATGCACTCACACACAAAGTCAGATCACTCTGGTGACCTTTTGGATCATCGCTATATATAGAGTGTATTTCCACTCAGAATCAGAATCTATATTAGAGAGGCCACTGAATTATTAAGTGGCCTAATCCAATGGGCATATATATTTTTTTCTTCTATAAAATGATGGCTCAATGATAAGAGCCATTGCCCAGTATCAAAAGGAAAAAAATATCAGCCTACAATGGCAATCTTATACTTCAGCTTATTGTCTACTAGGATTTGACAATCACAATGGCATCATGCACATTCAGTCTATGGCAGATGATCTTGTGAAGTGAACACAGATGTGAGGAGGAGATGTGCATCTCTGTGTGACTGGCTTTCTCTTCTGTTAGATTCCTGCCTCTGGGAGTGCGTACTGAGGCCAGGGTCAGCTCCTTGTGCATGATACTGTAAAGCTGCTTCCAGCTCAGGGTTGACGATGCCATCAGTTTGTGTCCATGTTACAACACTCTTCTGACATCTGCCACCAACGCGACGTCTATTGCCGTTCTCTTTCCTGTTCGTCTCTCTTTCACCGCACTTTTCTCTCGTGCTTCATCTGTCTCTCTGCCAGGTGCTTGTCCACTCTGCCTCACCTCTCACTCCACGGCCAGGGCTTCCGTCAAATAACTTCATTAGCTTTCCACCTCTGTCACGCTGGCCTGATCCCCCTCTGACAATTGGCTGCTGTTTTCTCGTGGAGGAAAAAAAAACGCACAGGGCTACATGGAGCAGGTTGAGAACTCAACAATAGCTGACAGTGTGCTAGACAGTGGACAGTGATACTGATGGCTGCAGTGGGGATGTATGTACCAGAGGTCACACACAAAAGGCCTGCCTGTGTCTGCTCAAGCAGAGCTGAAAAGCAGGGGGACATAAGATTACAGATTGAATAAAAAATATTCTAAAAGAGCCTAAGCTAAATACGGGACATTTCAGAATCTAAAATACTCGGTGTCATTCACCAAGTCAACCAAGAAATGGTGTAACTTGAACATACAATAGATCATAGCAGAACAGGACATGCCGATAGAGAATAATATACATGTTCCACAAGGTTATTAAAAATTCTCAGGTTTACACGTGTTAAAATTCTGCCTGTGCGTCATCCGACTGTAGCAAAGCATTGCATGCATATTCTCAGAGGACAAAGATAAATAAGACAACTGCAGAAGCATCATGACAGATGCAACACCTCCCACAACCCCCTGCATGCCAATTATTCACACCCAGCCAGGGTCAAGCTCGTTGTGCCTGTGTCACCGCAGCAGGGAGGTGGGGCTGGCGTTTGGAGGGTGCGCAGTGCCCACTGTCATTATTAACTCAGGGTCCACTGGGCACAGGGTAGGGGCTGTGCATTTCAAAGTGCCTCGGTGGCTTTCATCTCCGAATCAAAATGTGGATCACACTGGATAGCTAACGGTTGTGTCAGCGTGCAAGGATAAAAATCAAAGGGTATCAGTATAACACTCAGTGGGAAGCAGGGCAGCCAAAAAAATTATATGCTTATGATGTCAGAGGTCAGAAAGAGTTCAGTGGCTTTTTATGCCTGGGGAACTCAATGCAACTCCCTCTTTACCGCTTTCTCCCTCTCCCTCGCTTGCTGTCACATTATCTGTCTTTTTTTTTTATCTTTCCCTTTCCAGCTTTTTATACAACCCCTCCTCCTCCTTGTGGGATTGAGGCACTGAGACAGCAGTGTAAAAGCAGGAGGGATGAGCTGCTCGTGTACACCCTCAATCTGGGTTGGCAGAGAGGTCAAAAGAAATAGAGTCTCGAAGTCCCAGGAGGAACCTCCTCACCTCTCCCTCTCTGACTCTCCGACTGCTCTGTGGCATGGTCTCAGCATGATCTGAGGCCAGTTTTTCCTCATTCTCATAGCCCATACCTTTAACTCCAGCCCCCAACAAAGAGTAAACTTTGTGATCAACGAAGCAATATTTACTAAATCCCCATCACCATGCATTCAAGTTGAACATCTTGTCCGGTGTTTTTATATCCTCTCTCACTGTCCTTGAATGATGCCCTGACTAAGATGTCCGCCAAGTGACACTGGACTGACATTGTGAGGAGCCATCTTGGCTCCTTTGGGAGTTGCCTGGGCTTAATTGTGCAGTCTGGGAGTGAAGTGCAACTGGCACCCAGGAGGCATCCATGTGGCGCCGGGGCATGCAATATTGAGGGGGAGTTAACTAAACCAGCCCAATCCCTGTGCATCCTGGTGGGGTCACAGGATGGTGCTGAGGGCGCTAATCATTTCAAATTATGAATTCCTTTTTAATAATGAATTATGCATAAATTTTTAATTAATCTAATGTTCCCAGGGTTTTTTCCTCCCATCCGCACTCAAGATCTCAATCTAATTACACAGCATTAAGTGGAAGAGTGGCAGCCATAGCCTCGACCCCACTGCTGAACCTTGGACAACCTTTCTCCATCAATCTTGCTTTTCTCCTGGTTTATCCTTTGATATTTTGCAACATGGTGAAATCCATCTAAACATGGCCTGTGTCTAATATGCCTGACAGCAGCATGACTGTTTAGCTAAAAAAATGCTGCATCATTAAGTTGAAAAACTAAAAAATCCACATCACATGGCAACTTGTATTGTAAAAGGAAACCTTACTGTCAGTACAGTCATTTCGAGATCCAATTGTTTTAAAAACCATTAAAATCTGTTCACAGAGAAGAACTGTGGCATTGACCTGGAACTATAAACATAAGACTGTTTACACATCTTATGAATGTTATTTCTGGTGACAGGGAAAGAATCAAAAACAACATCAGATCAGCACAGATGTCTTCACGCGGAAGTCTCGGAAGTGAAATGCTTGTGATAAAAGTGCAGCTGTGATGACTGGAGTTGACTGAAGTCAAGTTGAGAAAATGGTACAATAAACAAAATAATTATGGATTACAGGAGTCAAGCTATTAGTGTCTCTGAATGAACTATTTCTCTTGCTTTTCTCAAAACCATATCACTTTAAGTAGAACAAGTATTTGCTTTTTTATATTTGATGATAACATTTGAACTACAAGAGTATTCACAGATGTAAGACGATAGAATAGATTCAAATTGAGTTGAAGTGACTTTAAATATTCATGCTAACCTGATAGCTTTATAAGCAGGTCAGTAGCCGTCTTAGTGGTGATGTCAGGGCTGAAGAGGGAGGCTGTGGTTGGACCACTAGGACTGGATCTGACCCCGACTCCAACACCAACTCCAGGTAGTTCCAAGGAGTTGGCACTGCTGCTGGGACGGTCCCTGCAGATGCTAAATGGCGAGAGCACAGACAGGTCTCTCTCCTGTGGTTCCTCCTTGATGTGGATATGATTGGAGGAAGCCTCGACTGGAGGGGATGTCTGCTGTGGAGTGTCCGAGTGTAGCGGGGACACCTCTGTCCCTCTGAGGTCTGTGGAGCTGGTGTCGTCCATCAGGGAGCCTTCGCCCTCTGTGTCGGTGGTGAGCTCTTCTTTCACCTTGACGTCTGTGCGGGGGAAGTGCTGGTGGCAGCGCATGTGAAGCTTTAGACTGAAGTGACGGGAAGAGGTGAAGGGGCAAAGTTCACACTGGAACGTCTCACCGCGGTCCTGGTGCTGATGTACCTGAAGAAAACAGGACAATTTCAAGAGACAAGATTTTTTTTTTCTCTACAATTATTAATTATTATTAGCAAGAGTCATGATCTCAAGATATGCTCTCACCTTCATGTGGGACTTGAGATTGTCTTTGCGAGCACAGCGGAAGGGGCACAGTGGACACTGGTGGCTTTTTAAGCCTGTGTGAATGACCATGTGTCTCTTCCAGTAGCTCTTGCGTTTGATGACCAGTCCACACACCGGACACTGGAAAGGTTTGCCACCATCCTCAGGAGAGCCTTGAAAAGGACCACAGGTCAGTGTTATGTGATATTATTTACAAAGAATGTCGAAACAGAATGGGGAAAATGTATTATTTTTAAAAGGAAATAAAAGTCACTACAGTATTCACAGATATGCAAAAGACAATCCCTGCACACCTAATTGTGAAAACTATCAAGGGATATGCCAGCTGGAAGCAATAGAACAATGGAAGTAAAAACTCGAGCATGTTTTAGTATCTCGATTATTGTTGTTGGCTTCATATCCGGCATCCATTACTGTTTAATTGGTCTTATTAGAAAGAGGCATGATTGCATTACAAATTCTACAAGGGCCTGTCAGGATGGCTTCATAAGTATTCCAGCACCGTTCTTTGAAAAACATCTGGTAATCAGTGTTTGGTGAAATTACTGTGCTCAGCCATTCATTGACCTGAGGTGTAAAACCTCGAGACTGCCTATTTGCAACAATAAACTGCCATCTGCGGCCCAACCTCTACAAGCACAGCAGAGATCACAAAGCAAAAATGACTTAAGCTTACTTTTAGTTGAGGCCTGTGAAGCTGAAATAAAACAGGAGAGTTTCTCTGGTACATTTATCTTGTGTGTGTAAATGTCTGTTTTCTGTGAAATCACAGCCACATTCTTAAAAAAAACAGGGAATAAGCTTCCCTTTGTGTATGAAGAGAGAGCATAAGAAAGCAATACAGCGTTATAGCGGCATTGGCAAGGGACAACAATAAAACAAGACATGACAGTCAATAATCAAGGTCACATTTTTCAGTCTGGCGACCAAACAACTACCTGCATCTTTACAGCACTGCACGACCTTGACAGCCCATGGGTTAGAGCAGACCCCCCTCTTTAGCATGCACATCACAGAATATTACATCAACTGCCTCATCTGTCTGAAGTCAATTTGATCCAGCCATTTTAGATTTGGCGGGGTTGCGACACAATCCCTCAAAAGTGCCCATCCATCTCTCTGAAAACATTCTGTTCTCCCTAAAGGCGACTTAGTTAGAGCCAGCATTTTTAAACGTTCTTTCTCTCTGTGCACTTGTGTGAGATCTTTGTGTGTACCCTTGTTTGGGTTATGTGTCTGCATCAGTGTACACACGTACAGAATATACTGCATGGCCATTTGTGAGTAACAGAGAGAGGGAGGGAAAGAGAGCATAAGAGGGAGAAAGAAATTGAGAGAGAGTGTGGCGTGCACACATCTGTATCCAGTCAGTGGAAAGTATGATGTGTTTGGCCTTAAGTCTGCTGTGCTGATCTGTGCAGAGGGCTCTGGTGAGTGGGGGCTGAAGCCAGGAGGAGGCTGCTGAGATGGATATGGACTCCAGGGCTCCCCACTGTGCCGAGCACACACTGACGGCCCCCTTTTGGCAGCGTGCACATCCGAGCACAAACGAGCTGGTCTGGGAAGGCAGTGAAGTCTCAGTCGGAACCCCCCGTTGAGCCCACAGACCATTTCCCAGACTAGAAGGCCAGCCAGGGCTGTTTTCTTTCAGCAATGCTCTCTGCTCGGCTGACAGTTAAGCTGAAGCTTCACTACTTGCTACTTCAGCGCCAGTGAGGTGAGAACAAAACTATTACAAAACTAGAGAAAACATGTCATGGAAGTTCAGAATTGCGCTTTCCCTCATCGTGTTTTGGTGACAAGTAAAGCTGCTGCTCTCCCACACTGTGACAGCAAGACATCTCATCTATTTGGAGCGGAGTGCAATATTAGCTTAAATGTGTTAACAGCTTCAATTTGCAATTCTATACATCCGTGGTGTTGTTTCTTTGAAAGGCTGAATGGAAACAAGTATAATGATAAAGACAATATTTGCATTGAACCAACCATTTGTGCAGCTAAAATGATCTTGAACCTTCATGGTCTGTCAATTTTATGCATCGTGAATGTGAACTTGTAGAACCTGTGTGACCGTTATTATGATGAACGTCATGATATATAAAATTAAAAGGTGATTGACATGCATATATCATTATTGTATTGTCTATTTAGTTTACCTGCTTGGCTGTTGGGTTTGCCTCTGCCCTTAGGAGTGGAGGGTAACAGCAACTCTAGGTTCTGGGTGGGTGTGGACGGTGCAGAGCCCTTCTGGTTCTTGTCCAGCAAAGGCTTCACATCATCTTGGAGGACCCCAGCAGTTGCCACAGGGGAACCTTCTTTCTTTTCTGCCAGAAGGTTTCCCGCTGCCCTGGCTGCCACCTCTTTGAGCAAGGCAGCAGAGGAGGTCATTGACACAAGTGAAAGAAAGGAACTTGCTGAGGCTTGATGGTCAGGAGCAGCACTTGTTGTTGACGAAGCTTGGCTCCTCTCACTGACTTTCTTGGAAAGCGCAGCAAGGGTAGAGCTAGCTGACTGTGGGCTAAATGGAGAGTTGAAGGCATCAAAGCGCACAACATCATCTCCTCTTCCACCTCCTCCAAGAGCGGACACTGCGGATGAGGCTGAGGTGGAGGAGGAGGACGAAGCTGTTGACGATGCAGCCACGGCATTCTTGTCTTGAAGTACAGCATTTGCTGCGGCTTTAAGCTTCTGGATTGCAGAGTCTGGGGACAGACTAGAGCCACAGGGTGTGGTGCAGCTGGCCGGTGGCCACTTATCTGCAATACCTGCCCATACAAAGCCACCGCCATTGCTCGGTGTGACAGAGTTAAAGGGGTCAAGAGGCTCTTGCTTTATGTTGGGGACTGAGGATGCCAAGGAGGCTGGTGAGACTGAGCCACTGTTGTTGTTGTTATTGGCCACTTTTCGGGCAAGGGCACTTAACTGGTGGGCATGATGGGAAGACGGGGAGAGGGTCAATGGTGGGGCTAGACCAATTGGAGGAGACTCGCCCCCAGTGCCTCCCCTGGATGAGCGACCCAGAAGCTCCCCAGTGTCAAGTTTCAGTGACCCAGCCTCTAGGAGGCGTCGTAGGTTGCTGCTGAGCGGTTTTCCCAGGGCACGAGAAGCTGCATCACCATACAGTGATGATACCACAGAGGAGAGCGTGTCCTGGGCCGAGAATGTACCTCCATCCAGTCCAAGAAGTTCCAAAGAGGCACGATGGACAGGTGTCTGACACCCCAGTAAGCTCTCTCCTCCACAGGTTTCATGGTCTCCGGACCCAGTGCTAAGTCCCAATCGTTCATCGGGAGAAGGTCCTCTGGGGAGGAGGACCTCATCCTGTGTGTCTCCATAGGACGACGACTCTGATCGTGTGTCAGAAGCATTCCCAAACCAGGCCTCCTCCTCCACAGGACCGCCATCTGGCCCCCCTTCTTCATTGCTGTCCACATCTGGAAGAGGAGAGAAATCATACAGTTTACCCTAAGGGAACAGAAATAAATGTACAAGTATGCACATGTTGCTCTCGTGAAGAGTTGGACTAACCATTATCTTTTCACTTGAACTACATTCAGTCAGGTTTGTGAATATCAAACACTTATTACTAGTGGAGTGCATCGTAATAGCCTCTGGCTGACTGCACTTAACTACGGACATTATTATTAACTATTCACTTTTATTATTTCCCATGTTTGTTTGTTTGTAAGATCTCGTCTCAATTAGTGATCTGTCCCATGTGGAAGTCTAATTGGAACTACTGTTTGGAACATATTTACCTGACCAAACGAAAGTCACATAATAGCCATGTGTAGTGCAAAATATACTTAAGAGCTAAAGAAGGAGAGCACTGAAATGATTTTCAACCATTCAGGATATTTGAGTAATTTAGATTTTTCCGTCCTTTTTTAACCATATTTTCCCACCCTTGGTGTGGAAGAGTCTAGTAAAGGGGTTACCATGACAACAGGTCCTTCTGGGAGGCTAGACAGCAAAGATTAGGGTAATGGAGGTTACAGAACTAGATTAATATTCATGAGCCTGCAGATACCACCGGGGAGCCAATAAGGATAGGGTTAAGGTCACAAAGGGTCATTAATATACACTTCATGTATCAATATTCATAAGCAAAACATTACAGCTTGCCAGACAAGGGCGAACAAAGAAAAGTGAATATTCCTGATACATATTAACAAACCTCCATAACAATATGTCAAAAGCACCAAGCCTGGGCAAAACAAAATGTCAAAATTTATGTTTTTACTGATGTCCTCTTTGGGTTACCGTACACAACCTCACAAAGCATCTGGTTAAAAGAAACTGGCAGAGATTTCTGAGAAGTGTAAGTACAAAAACATGAGGCTATAAAAATTATTTAAAATGTTTCACACACAACATACATCCTCACCCTCAGGACCCTGACAAAAGCCTAGTGGGTCTGCTCTGTGTTTACAGACAAAGTCAAAACGGTTGCCAGGCAACCCAGGCAGCAACCTGTTGGGATCATTAGAGTTGGCTGACATCTGGCCAACATGGCTCACCGTGGTCCACAAAGATGACCACAATCACAACCCACCATGACCCCTTTTTCTACAGCAACAGTATCAAACAAAGCTCACCCACTTCCCAAGATCTTTCCATCTCTAACACAAACACGTTTCTATCTTATAGAAAATCACAAACACTGACAGAAAGTGTCAGATAGATAGACCTGATGTTCGTATAGATAAATAAGGTAAGATGAGAATGACCTTATCATTTTCCGTACCTTTCAGACAGTGAATATACATATTGTGAACCCAATTTCCAATGAGCCTTGATGCCATTTTGCCACCTGAGTAGGGTCAAAAGGAATGAAAGAGAGGGAGAGGCAGAAAGCACCAATGAGTCATGCAGGGCAGGGCTTGACCAATTTCCATGTGACATGGGAAAAAGCAGCAAGAACCACTAATGGCTGTAATGTGGTTAGAGGGAAATCGCTACATTGCTGACCCAAGATCTCGGCTTTGAGGCTGAATTCTCCTACTTCCTTGGTTTGTCCTTGCACCTCAGGGTTAGGTGCAGCAGAACACAACACTACACCAATAAAGTCGGCTGTTGCACTACACTACCATGGCTTTTTGTGTCATAGGTGAGTCAACCCCATGGGCAGAACGACATTTACCAAGGCCATGGCCTCCAGCTTGGAATTCTACACTCTATACATGCATAGAGAAAACATATACACATGTATACACCTAAGTGCAACTACACAGCCAAGAATCTGATTTAATGCTGAAGTTCTCCTCCACTGACTGCATTTTTTGAGGCATGTTCCACTGCTTTGCCTCCAGTACGGTGGCTGGCTCAACGACAGTAACTGCAACCCCCCCCCCAAGTGATGGAAGCACGAAGATCCGGGCTGAGGCGGCAAACGTCTGCCACTGAAAGAGAACCATTAGCGGTGTAATGGCGGGGATGACTTGCATGTTGAGACAAACAGCTGCAGGGTGCTCAGCAGTCTGGATCTGTTAACACTCACACGCGGGTGATTCAGAGGTGCAGCAGCATGGGATTTTCTCTCTGGTCCACAGATATGTATAGTGTCACCAAATCATATACAAAGAGGCAGATAGAAGTCAAAATGCAGACTATGGCTTATTTAAGCGTGGACCAAAGTGCGTAAAGACTTGCTGGAAAAAAATGTATCTTCGGCTTGACCAAAGATGTACACAAACCAGCTAAAAATATTTTGATGTTGCAACTCAGTGTTTGCAAATCTATTTCTTCAGCTAACCTGCAACAAAAATAGACAGGGAGCTCACAGCCTGGGACTACAGCTGTAACAGTTGGACATTTCAGGTTCAGGTTGGACAGTTCTTTGTTTCACCACATAGTGCTGTCAACAATCTCCATTTGTGAACTTGGCAGGGTTATTTTAAACACAGCTTTTCTAGGTTAGAGAGGGGTACGTGTATCTGAGTTTGCAAGCACATGCACAAGTTCAGTACAGGAGTCAGCAATATTTCAACTAACCTTGTCACACTGAATGATTGCTGGTAAAGGGAACAGTGATTTAGAGAAGGGGGAGAGGAGCAAGGGATTGGAGTAAAGGTGGGTCAGGAGGTCACACACCACATGACTCATGTGAAGCAAGTGACTAACATATTCCCCTCTCTCTCTCTGTGTGCGAGTGTGTGTGTGTTCCTCTCACACACAGACACACACAAAGCTACTCTGTGACTTAGCCAGGCATGTAAATTGGCCTCACTGACCCCGGGCTTGAACAGGGTAGGAGAAGAGGAGATAGGAGGGTGAAGTAAGCAAGGGACAGATAGAAGGATGGTTATGGGAGGGGTTGATTTGGCTGGGCAGGAAAGAAGAAAAAGCCATTAGCCGATTAAGGCTGGACGAGGGTGCATCAATGCTGTACCGATGTCAAATAGGAAAGTCATGCCCATGAGCTAATATAGCAATGAGAGAGAGGGAGCAAAGATATAGAGAGCAGAAGTGCAGGTCAGGGAATCACTAAAATTGCAAAGATTGCTGACTAAAAAGCCATAAAAAAAAAGATAACATAAATAAAAGTCAGCCGGAACATACCAACACTAATGCCATCACATTTACATTACTAAAATAATTACTCTCACATCTGTCTTTGCGATGACTGCATGTGTGTGATGTTCCCGTGTGTGTGTTTGGGAGTGGGTTAAGGAAGAAGGGCAGGGGTGCGGACATAGGAAAGAAGGCGGTGAGTAAGGATTCAGTGAAAAGCCCTGATGGTAATTAAGTGTCCGGCTGGGCGCTGGCGGAGGTTGCCACGGCCGCGGGCTATGCTAATGAGCACGCCCAGCGGTCATGGCTGCCTTATTAACACTCGCTGGACAATATGGTGGGAGAGATGCTGAACTGGCGGGCTCACGTCTCTGCAAATGACTAACCTCCCCAGGAGGAAGGCAACTCCGTTAATTGGGACGCACTGGATCAGGGTCGCTTCCCTTCCTTTTCCCATAATCTCTCAATTGCTTGATCTCTTTCACACTAACATGCTCTTTTCGTCTTGTACACGACTTGCTTCATCCCATCCCCATTTTTTTGGCCATCTCTATAAACAAGAATACTAATAAAATAAATAAATAAACACAGACGCTCAAAATAAATCCAGCTGGATGTGTGGGAGGCAGCATGCAAACCCCCAGCCCCCACCCTATGAAATTATGTGCCATCAATCTGTTAAATGCTGGTGTTCTTTTGCAGCAGCAACATGATAATTGCTCCAGACTTTATCCATCACCTTATTTCCACTTGGAACTTGATTAAACATGACAAACAACAAGGGAACAGACAGCACATGTGATCACTGAGGTAGAACATCATACCATGAAGCTTGTAACTTGTACCATTGTGAGGACACATCAAGTTACTTTAAATTAACCTATTCATATTATGAGCACGTTATATTAACTGCAGTCTTAGCAGTACTTCCATTTACATTATATACATACCTATAGTACACTTTGTGTTGGGAGTTACACATTTGTAGCAAAGGCCAATACTTTCACAACTTGAAAAGCTGACGCTGCAAGGGTAACCTAATCCGTTAAATACTACGGTGGCCGTTCTTTTTGTTGAAACATTGTCCTGATTCTGGAATTGGGGTCCACCACGTATTTATAATTAATCACCATTTTTAAATATCTAAAAAATTATGAAAAACGACGGTCATTTCCTGAATTTCAACTCCAACTACTTCCATTATCCCGTACTGTTTAGTCTGTGACAAAGACATAAACAGCCCATCTTTCAATTGCAATCTGAGGTGAGGCGATACTCTCAGTGAGGATCAGGGTTCAGACAGCAGGGCTATATATAATAGTGGTCGAGTCGTATTGAAATGTAGCGCAAATTACCATCTGTGTATTTTTGGCCTTGGCCTCCGTGGTTTGTGGGTACTTTGGGCAGCATGCCAGAGGTGAAACAGGAAGGAGAAGTGTTCTTGTAAGAGAGTGAGATGACTGAGAGCCCTGGACCTCTGAAATTCCTCTTTGCAGATGAAATGCACTTCATCTGCAATAGTGCAACAGTTATTTTTTTCCTTCCATTTTTAGCATCTTACATTAATAAATAAATACATTCTTACTCATAACCTCAGATGTGTCATCAAAAGTATGGACCGAACTGCTGGAGGGAGAGAGGATGTATGTCTATTGCATTTTCTCTGCACATACTGGTTCATTACTAACTAAATAGTCACTTTATTGTGCTACCCTGAAGCAAATCTATACATTTCTTCAAAGAAAATCACTATGCACCTGTAGTGTATATTACACTGTACACATCAAAGTTTCATAATGAACCAAAACATTTTTATTCACTTACAAAAGGAATCATACAGTAGAGGTTTGATCCATTTCTGCATTGCAGATCAACATACGGCACTATTTGTTGAACTGTATGCCTTGTGTTCACTCACCAGTGGTCAATAAAGTTATTAACATCCACACCGACAGCCAGACCTTTGGAGTGGAGTGAGAGAACACCTTTCAAACTCAAGTCTGTACCTGCCTACCTCCCACCCCCAACCTGTTTACAAAACAAACTTTTACACTTTAGTAACACCATTCATCCATCCCAGACTGCCCAAAAGACACTAACTAGTGAGGAAAAATAGGTCGACACTCTCTATCTTCTTCAAAATACAACAAAATGGAATAATTGAAAAGAGGCATGGGGAACAAAAACCTCTCCTTTTAAATTTGAGCATATTTCACTATGCAGGATTTAATGAGAAAGCTGATACAATGGGCTAATACTCCAATCACTCCAGGTTTGTAGGCAAACCTCTGATGCCATCTACAGAGCCAGTGTTAGTTTGTCCATTCTAAAATCTTGTAGAAACATGGCAGTGCAACTACAGTGAAGATGGCATATTATTGATG
Source organism: Solea solea (assembly GCF_958295425.1). Classification (NCBI taxonomy): domain Eukaryota; kingdom Metazoa; phylum Chordata; class Actinopteri; order Pleuronectiformes; family Soleidae; genus Solea; species Solea solea. The sequence goes on from NC_081143.1 coordinate 3,646,950, forward strand.
AGGATATAAAGCTAAAACACAATTGATGAGCATTAACCGTGAGTATATACTTTATTTAAATATTATCAAACGTGTATTCCATTCTTGCCACCTAAATGGTAGTTAGCGACACCACTGCCACTTTTGCCTCAACTGGGGAAAATCCTGCACAGTGTGGCTACTCTTAAAAGGAGAAAAATGCAACGCTAAAGTAAAACAAGGTAATGATAATTAGCTAAATAACTTAAGGCCATAAAAATCAATAAGGACAGTGTGGAGTCAAAGGACCCCGACATGTCAGCCTGACCAAGCCTGATCAAATTTTAAAAGACTTGGTGACATCTTGTTAACAAAAAGGAATTTGTACCTAATAATTATCAATGGCAGCTAAATGTGATCAAGATGCTTACGGCATAGAAAAGCTGGGCGTTACGAACCAAAAGTTATATCTTGATATTTTTTTTTAGCTAATTATTTAAATAATGTCCAGGTGCAGGACTCTTTTTTTGCGGTGAAATGATGTGCTGTTTGGTATGTATTCTGCATCCCTGAAGCATTAAAATCTAAACAGGGACACATCAAACATTCTGTCCATGCATCATACAGATGTGCCAAATTTTTCCATTACAGTAATACATTGTGCAGAGTTTCCTCACACATGTTTCATCGTTGTGGCCTGTTGAACACGATGTGGACCAACTAGTGTGGTGTCTGAGCCGACATCATACGATAGTTCATTTCGATCCACTGCGTCTCTATTCCCGGTGCGCTCTGACACACACACACACACACACACATACATACAAGTACTACTGTTGCAGTGGGGACCAGTCAAAATTCATGCAAACTCACCTCTACAACAATGACACCCAGAAATGTGTCATGGTGTAGTAATGTTTCTCTACATCTGGTGCACAAAGGATAAAAAAAAATAATAATACACTTTGTGGGACTTTGCGGTCTGCCTGTTGCTGGAGATATTTTCTTTTGATTTGTGTGTGTGTGGCTATGTAACTGAGGGGATCTTTATACACAGGGTTCCTGTGTTTGTCAGAGGCAAAACGATGGAATTCAGAGCTTCCCATACATTGTCGCCACAAATTGATTCCTTCTTCTTCTTCTTCTTTTAATAACACAACACATTGTTCCATTCATTCATCTCCCTGCCCATGCACTTCTCTCTCTCACACTCATACACACACGCCCCCACAGACTGACAGCTGATTTGTCTGGCCTTCCTGACCACGCACAATGTGTGCAGCCTTTATCAAACGATAACATGAAAAGGCGGGATATTTGGCACCAAGAAGACAGTGCCAAAGTGTCAAACCAGCAAAGCACTGTGTGTGTGCGCGAGCCAGTGCACTATAAACATGGACGCATCATTTGGAACCCAAAGAACAGGAGCCAAAACGCCCGATGGTACAGATTGGTTATTTTGGTACCTTTTGAAAGTTTTCATGTTTGACAATGGAAATGCACATGATTGTGGACCTGCAAAGTGAACTTGGTGGAAACAGGGCTTACACCACAACAGATGAGTGAGTTGTGGTCAGTAAGATGTATTATTGCAGCCTCAACACATGCTTGAGACATTTCCAGCCTTTTCTGCTTTAAACAAAGTGTTACTTAATTTTCCACTATTATTATACATATTTAAAACACATCTAAAAGTGGGATAATAAAATCAGATATTCAACTGCATGTAAAATAATAGCCATACATGTTTGGTTTAAGATGCTGAGACGAATGACAGCCTAGTACTAAAATATTTACTTGAGTATTCTTGTGTCATTTTATTTTTAACCAATAGACTTCCAGCACTAACATGAGAAACCATGTGGGTATCTGCATCTGATTTAAATCATGCCTATAATTCATCAGTATAGGTAAACAGCAAACACTTAAATAGGTTTAAGTTTCCTTTTAATCAATACCTATGACATTAAAAATAATAATAATGTTTTTTAGTAATTCTTCACAATGTGGGTTTTTTTTAAATGTTTTGAAATAGCAAGGCTTCCTAGAAGGGGAAAGGAGTTGAGCTGTACAAGCCTTAAGAAACCCTCAGTTTTGGGTGCAGGGGGATTTAGGCAATTATTCGATTTTACAAAAGTTTTTTGAGAGTGTGCCTTTGGGCTTAATTGGATAAAATGGGATGGGATAACAAGGCAGTCAAGACCACTAAGCGCACAAGACAACAACAGCATTGGCAAATGCACAAAGAGGGACATACAACAAAAAGCTAGCATTACTACGTTTTCTCTAGTTTGACAATTTCTGGAAATATCGGGGACAATGAAAGAGCACTACTCAACAAAACACAAATCAGGCAAAATTGTTACACAAAAATAAGTACAGCTCAGATTACTGTGTTATGTGGTTTTGAAAGCTACTAATCACAAGGCTGCTGAAATACTAGTAAGGTCAATTATTCTTACAGCTGACAAAGTGAACTCATTCAACTGCAACATGGAAATCGTGCTAGCATTCTCAAAAGACAGGGTACATTCTTTGAAACAAGTGCAAAAAGAACAGGCCATCACCCTGCTGCGTAGTTTTCTAGCATGCTCAAGCTGCTCACAGAGGTGATTGTGTGTCTGTGGAAGAGAAGCAAAAGAGAGTAGGAGGGTGGGAGTGTGTATAGTGTCCATGTATTGTTTGTAAATCACCCTACTGGCAAAAGGGACACTTGGTTCTATAGCAGCCAGTCAACCCGGGGATACAAAGAAATGGTCACTAGGAGGTGTGGGGTAAGAGGTAATTCTATATGAGCATGTATGTGTGTAAAGGGACAGTGTGGCATAACGAAAGAGGCAGTGTCTATTAGAGATAGTCTGAGAGGACAGCAGGGAAGAATGAGCTGAAGAGCAAGAGCGACGAAAGCGGGAGGAAATCTTGAGAAGTGGGGAGGAGGTGCTGGTGGGGGGTGGGGGTAGGGGGTACGTTTTTAATGGTGGTATTGGTTTGACGGCTGTTTGGCAGAGGCACCCACGTCGGTGCCTGTTTGGATTTTAGCCTGTCACTTAAAACGGGGACACTAATCAGGATTGGTCCCGGCCCCTGTCCCAGGAAAGGGGGAGCACTTTCAGGCCATTATTTAAAAAAAAAAAAAAAAAAAAAAAGGAAAAGAAGGAGCAAGAGAGGGAGAAGAATTGCTGTGGCACAGCAGGAAATGCTAACCGCTAACCTCATTTACATGCAGGTCCAGGGAGAATGGGGGAGAGCTTATTCCGTTTCCAATCTCCATGTTAAATGCTGGCCAGGGCAGCTGATGGGAATGAGAGGTATTGTTCGCCTCATGCTGCTCTTTCTCTCTGAGTAATATCAATACCTGCTTTGCTTTCTTCTAGATTTAAAAAGCGATATTCCCGCAGTAATTTCAATCTGGACCTAAAATCTATACAAGCCTGACATGCGATGTATGCGGCTGTTTACTTTGTGCAGACAGTGGTTTGCAACCAACCCTCAAAGGTCTATTTGTTCTGTCATAACCAGGTTGTGACCCAAGGCTGCCGCATTCAAAGCCATCCTTCACCCACTGAGTCTGTTCTGTGGCATAATGATTGCTATGACAACCATCACTTAAAGCCATGGGTAGGTGGAGGAGAGATGTCAGCTTCCCGTCTACTCTTCTGATGATCTCATTTCTGGCTGGCAGGTACAACAAGGTCAAACCACTGAAACTGGAAAAGTGGCTGCTTGCTACATGCAAATGACAGAACTGAGTTTCCAAACAATTACACTGCCCTGTCCAAATGTACATGGGGCTCAGCTCTGAGATCCAAAAGGTGGTGGGATGACAAAAAAAATAAAAATAATGAGATGTGGAAGGGGGGATGGAAGTCGTTGGCCAGCTATGAGCTGAAAGTCTGGCTCTGTGTGCCAAATGGGGGTTTTAAATGGTCTTTCTGGGAGGATTTGTGCTAATCTAGAAAACCTTCTGGAGGAAGTGCAAATGCACGTGCCGCTGACCACTCCTCTATAGAGTATGAGGGAGTAATGACCTGGCAATCTAAACCAACATGGCTCCATTCAAAACACTCGTGGTGAGGGATACATACAGGTAATAATGAGCTGAGCCATCTGATTCAGTTCCTGTAGCTTACTACATGCATCCCTACATAAATATGTAGCATGCATGCTAATTCAGACACCAATGACATCAGTATCTTAAGGGTAAAATTTAGTGACCAAATTACCAATTGACCTTCGTAAACAATGAAAGATCATGAATCTTATTGTTAATTTAAAAGACACAATCGCACTGTGCAAATGGGGAGGTCTACTCTGCAACACTGAATTAGTCAAGACACTCACCGGAATTTTCAGCATCATAAATAACCTCAGTGACAATGGCTTTCTCAGAGATGACATCACATCAATGATTTTAACTTCTCTGGATTTTTGTCCCGCCGCCAAACACCTCCACTCTCCTTTTAGAGGTGATATATTGTTTCCCTAGAGAGCTGTCACTGCCTTATGGTCCAACTATCCTGTGTCTGTAACAACCCCCCTCCTTCTCTCTACTTTTAATTTCCCTATAAAACTGAGCCGACGTCCCAGAAAGCTGCAGACACAGAGCAGTTAGCCTGGCTAGTTAAAGGTATTAGCCTGTCCTTTGCCTTTGACTGCATAAATGTGCAATGTGGAAACACTTTCACACCAAAAGGAAAAGAGGGGTTAGCCTGGCCAGTGCACTAAAGGCTAACTAGAGCCAGGCTTTTGCTCGAGAGAAAGTCAGAATGTGCATGTGTGAGAGGCCTGCTGCCCTCCTCTACCCACACAGGATGTGAGGTCATCTCATACCACTTTTCTGTGCAGAGTGCATTCAGCAAGAGTGACAAAGATCAATGTGTTGGCCAAAAGCCATTTTAAGCCCCCTAGGAAAATAAACACTGATATCCTGTTTCACGGAAATTCAACGTATAATATTTTAAAAGGGCTACATTTGCAAGGACAGGTAAAAAGCAATAAGCAGGAATCCATTCCCAAAAGTGGAAAATCAAATGGCACCTGGTGCCAAAACTGCCCTGTTTCATCGACTACTTACAGATGTACCACATGTTCCAAACTTTCTTCTTTCTTCACAGGCCACAGGCAAACATCTTTTCTCTAAGTCAATTGAGGAAGTTCTTTATCTCTACAATGTAATTTTAGTGTCTTTCTAGGAGTAAAACGTGTGATACAGACCAGCAATAAATCACATCCCTGTTTAGAAGCAGGCGTCTGGCACGACTGGCCGGCTTCAGCACCCCAGACCACCGCCTCCTCCAACGCCACCGCCTCCTCCTCCTCCTCCTCCTCCTCCTCCTCTTCTTCTCCTCTCATGCTCTCCATCCCTCATGCCTGTTAAAGGCTTGTCCTGCAGGGCCTGGATGCACTTGTGTGGTACAACAACAGAGAAACCGCCCAAAGCTCTTAACAGCTCTTCCTCTCCACTTCCTCCCTCCCTCCCTCCCTCCATCTCCACTGCTACCACCACCAGCTTCTCTCTCCCTCTCCACTCTGCTCCGTCTTTCCCAGCTGCACCAGCGAGCTGTTCCGTATGAACTGCTGCCAGCTGAAAGCCTGCTACTCCTGTGAGATTGCTATTACTCAGTGCAAGCAGGACCCTGCGTAGCCAAAGGGCTGCTCTCCGAGCTGTAGATCTCCATGTTGTGACTTGTCAACATGGGAAAAATCGTTACCAAGGCTGAGGCACCTCCATTCCACAAAGAGAGGGTTCTGATTGAGACCAGGCAGACAGGCAGGTACTGGACTGGAGGTACAAGGACAACTGCTGTTAGCAGACTCTGTGATACAGAGGATTCTCATCTCAGGGAAAGTACTTTGAACTTATTAGACGCAGAATTATGTAATTTGCAATCAGACACTGAACAAGATGAAAAAGATGTTTTCAACTTGATTCATCACTTCAATACATGACTGTCTCAGTTTGTGAGTTGTATTTTTTTAATCCAAAGAGACAAGTAATAAAAACTATAAAGAGACAGTATTTTAATGTTGAATGCAGTGTGTTCAATTAAGGTTTTTTAATGCAGGGCTGTGTGAAATACACACTGTTAATCTACTACATTATTAATTAAATAACCTCAACTGTTTACCACTTAGCCTACTGTTTACAGCTGAATATCTACATAAAACAGCACAAACTAAATGTTAAAAACAGACAGTGTTGACAAAAAAATAAAAATAGCTACAAACTACTAGGGATGCAACGGTACAGTTTTCCCACGGTTCGGTATGCATCATGGTTTTTTGGGTAACGGTACAGTTTTGATATCTTAATGAAAAACTACTCTAGCAAAGGCAATATTGCAATGTAAAAATAATTAAAAGCACAGATATAATCAAAACACAAAACTTTATTTAAACAATGGTGCACTATCAGATCAAATTTAACTGCAAACAAAAAAGCACACAAATGCTTAAACGAAGACGGTGCCTCTGCAAACTTTCTTTTTTCGAAGTCTCATTCACTCGTCATTGTTTCTGCACTGTTCAGGCAGTGCTCAATATTTGCATGTGGAGCACTGATTGGCTCCGGGGATATTCAGGGACTTTCGGATTGGCAAGAGCAGAGCACTGAGCCTGAACAGTGCAGCGCTGCTCTCCTGTCTCTGCTCCTGAGTGGATCTAATCACACAGCATTCACGGCTGTACAAAGTTTTGATAACGCTTTGTGACGGGCCGATACGTATCGAAATACCGTTGTTTGCCGTTGTGTATTGAACTGAACAGGGCACATCGAACGGTTCGGTAAAATACAGGATATTGTTGCATCCCTACAAACTACACTGGGAAATCCCAACTTTTCTAAGTCACTGTTTTTGGCTTTAAAGAAAATGTCAAGTTCGTCACCCAACACTAGGTAAATGAAACTCTGAATGTGAGCTCCCGCTCTACATCTCACATTCATGATGCTTTACCATTTATGAAGAAAAACCTTGAAAAATGCTATTAGAAACTCCTAAGAAACACCATGCCTATAGCATTTACACTCAATTATCAATATTAAACCTTATCGACTTGTCACTGACGAGAGGTTTTTGTAGACAGTGAGGAGAGGACAAATCTATTTGCTCGTCCACCCTGGCAAATACATTTGACAGCTGAAAATTAAAAAATGTCTGGATAAGATACCACTCATTTTTGGCTGTAATCCACCTCCGACCACCAAACAGTACTTTTCCAAAAGGTGTATAAAGGTTGTGAAATAATTTGACTCTGTGATGCTGCAAATACCAATAACTTCTCTGATCACTGGCATAGCCGCTTTAATGTGGGTGAAGTACTTTTTTATGACTCAACACAGTGGTTCTTAGATCATGTCTAAGTGAAGATGGATAGCTGTTGTGACAAACCAATGGGGGACAAGTAACTAGATCAAAGATCCTGAAAGAAGCAGCACAGTTGGATCACGGTCATAATATGCACTCAAAGCGAGCTTAGAAGACAGAGCAATGGGAACCCATAGGCAATGGATTCCACTTGTGTAATGATCTCTTCTAATCAGGTACCACATCCAACTCCTACTAACTTAAAGATCTTGTTTATTTCACATGCTTTTGTTGTGCTGTGTAAGTGATCTCCAAAGTAGAATGAGGGAAAGTTTATGACAAAGTTGAAGACGTCAGTTTAATGCAGGTCTGAAATAATGTCTGCTCTGGCTGTTTCCATACTGGTGAAAAGCATCCAGGGGCATTTTAAGGGTCAGATATATTCACTCTGTCAGATTCTGCAATATATTGCCCGATCTCTGTGGATTTAAAGTGCGCAGTGAACTCTGACGGCTTGAAACTGGCACCGGCGCCGTTCATTTTTGCAAAAGCTTTTACTGCCAACATGGAAGAAACTTGAGTCACGTGACGGTTCACTGCTTACATAGTAAATTAAATGCATTATTTCCATTACAACAACATGGTTTTATTGAACATTTTAATGCCCAAATTAAAACACTTTCTGCTACTCTAAATAAAAAACATGGGTAAGAGGGTGTTGCGGGATTAGAGGGGTTTAAGTTAAGTGTGCTAGGCCACCATATTGTGGATTCATGCAAGTTCTTGGCAAAAACAAAACTAGCGTGTGCATCATTTGCTATATATGGATTTTGCTCATGTTGATATCATGATAACAACAAATGTTCTATATACTGTGCAAATTTGTAACGTAGGTAATTTTAAAAAGACTTCAGTTTGTGGAAAGTGCAAACCCTATACATTTTAATTTTTACTGTAAGAATATTCTAATGGAGGTCAGTAATATTTTCATGGAAGCATCAACTGACATTATGTTTACATTTTTCTGATGCACAGAGGAAATTGAAAGGACTACATCAATCAAAGTGTGGCTTATGGAAGGGAAGCCATATGGGAAAAGAGGTAATTAGACAAGAGAGGAAGACTACGGCATGAACATGGCAAAAAGTAACATATTAAATGACAAAAATTAGGACAAGAACAAGCCAAGGCAATATAAGCTATGCTTGTTTTTTGTCTGAAAAGAGACAGTATTTCTTCTTGGTGGGTAGTTTTTATATTTAAAGTTTATCACTTGCTTTTTTAAAGTAATATCTCCATTTAATTGTTTTCTTTTTCTCCGTAGTAGTATGTCCCTGTGTCATTCAACACAAATAAACTGACCTGATTATAATAAAAACAATGTAGGCCTGGTAATTAAACTGGAACATATATATTTAATGAAACCAAAAAAGAAAGGTAGTATGACAAAGCTTGCACTGACTGGGGTTGAGCAATGTAGCCATACAGGTTTTGTCAAGTCCACTATTTGCTGCCCTGCATGTAGTAACTCAAAAGGGATCTTAATATTAAGTCATGTTCAAGACTAAGCCATGTAGATGGGTAGGGCTAAACTGACAAGCATACTTTAGCCTACAGTCAACCATCAGTCAATCAACAGTTACACAGATACACAACTAAAAAGTCTGTATTGTCTAAAATAATGCTAGTGTTAAAAATGTGACACAAAATCGACTTATTGTGGATACTTGCCAGTACCAAATGTATATTTACAGGAGTAGTCTCACTTTGCATTTCCTATGCCAATGCTATATTACCACTACTTATTTAAGGACTTGTACGGATAATTCAGAGACACGCCATTAGTCATGTGCGGTCAGTGTAAGAAAATCGAATCAGTCCCGTTCCATCAAAAATGTAAATTTAAAGCTGAATAGGTACCAATGAGTAGTTCTGCTTATTAGCTACATTCAGCAGGTCCTACATGATGAATGTAACCAAAGGTGAATCAAAAGTTTTGGTTGTGACATCCAATACATTTGGCCAGCACAGAGGGATCTGCCCTGATGCTCGGTCAATTCAAATTCTTTTGGTTACACTTCCTATTTCTTCGTAGACAAAATAATGATTTGAGGATGTTTGAATTTAACATTTCATTCTTAGGTAACACACACAAACACACCCACAACTTGTCAACAATTGAAAATATTAACTTCTCAGTCATGTAAAGCCTGAGACTAATCACTGCCCTGGCAATCAATCACCTTTCTTCAGTATGAAAGGAGGTTAACTTTTGTGTACACGGTAAGTATTGTGCTGTGTCCTGAAGGTTAGCTGCATCTTTCAAACCCGGCCTGTCAAATCTTCATTCTTCATCAGCCTGTGTTTTCTGAGGTAGAGCCTTGTCTGTTCACTGAATATGAATCTTCATCGACAGCAGATTTCCTAGCTCTTTATGATAGTGTACTATGAGAGCGATATTCACCACCTTCCCTTGCCCTTTAATTCATTTCCAAGTTAAAGCCTGTGTATCATTATTCGCTTATTGGAGCTCCACTTGCCAGACAATGCCAGAGCACCCAAGCCACATTAACTTGAGGGGGGACATGGCAGTGGTGAGGTGGGGGATTCTTGGCAGAAATTCCTCCAAAAATGTTATGCCAAGAGCGAAATTGAAACCTCCTCTCATTTTCCTTTCCCCTTCATCCAATGTTTTCAAGCCCCAGCCCCACCAAGGTCATTATAATCATAGCAAGTGGAAGAGAGCCAGTGACCCACCATTACAGTAAGGTACAGAGCCACCCAGTCAGTCAGCTATTGGCTGATGAAGAGGAGCGGATTTCAGTCTAAAAATGTTTGAGATCTCTCCATTATAAATGAAGATGGACGGGAGGAGGGAGCAAAATAAGCGTTCCTCCCTGTACACTTGTGCTTTTGTTGATATGGACTCTCATTCAGTCTTTAACATACTTATGCTCAATGTAAGTTATTCTTCCACATTGCGCTTATTATAGGAACATTTTGGTTGAGAATGTACTAAACCAATACTAAATATTTAAGTCAGTCCTAAAAGACATAAAGTCACTGATAAAATAAAACACTCACACACATTTTAAGATGTAATAGTGAATAATAAGCCACCAAAATTACACAAACAATAACTCACAGCAAGGTCATAAAGAATGGCAGTTTCCATTGTGACACCAAAGGTCATGTTTACTTGTCAAAGTGAAGGCGCCATACTGTACTGTGACCTCCATCGCCAGATTATGTACCCAGAGACACACACACACACACACACAAACAAAAAAGGTTATGTGTTCACTTTCACATGTGCGTGCCGTGCACACACACTTAAAAGAGTAGTCACCTCTCACAAGCTGGGCCACAGACAATGGGATAGTTCATACTAGGCTTTACAACCCATATATCTGGGTCTGTGCTAAGATAAAGCACCTCCCATATTAAAGCCGGTGTATTAGCTTGCCCTTTTTCACCACAGATGAAGAGATTTGAAGCTCGATATTGTGCTTGTTGGCTGGCACACCACCAGGGTGTTGTTGGCTGAATAATGATAACTCACAGACTGACAGAGAATGGCATGAGGTGACACTTCCACTCTTCAGTGGGAAGATCCAAAACAAGCGCAAAAAGCCTCTGACAAATTCATACTTTTTTGACAGTTTGTTGACTGAGGAAGAAACAATTCCTAAATCAGAAAAGGCTTTCATTTAAACCCATGAACACAGGCACAACGGTGCTCCATTACAAAGACTACATAGAAGGACGTGATTTTAAGATATGTGGGTGAAGAATATTTTGGTTGCAGACCATTTACTCAGTGGTTAAACTAAATACTTGACATGGGCTTAGTTTGCATTTTTTTTTTACGTCCAAAGGAAAGAAAATATTGGACTTTACGTTTGACTGATTCAGACAGTATAATAATGCTTTTGCTGAAAATACACTTTCGCCCCTCAACTGTGTAACTTTTAAAGCACACGGAGGCCAGAGTCAGACAGTTTTTCATTGTCTAACTTTACATTCATTCAGACCAGCAAGTGGAAAGAAAAAATAAAAGTCTGCCCGGAGAAATTCTTATTATAATCCAGAACTTGTCTTTTTAAAAAGAAATATTGGTTGTGAAAATGAATCTAAGAGGTGATGCTGTAATGAATAATCAATTGCAACTTGCTCAGTGCTAAAACATGTTGGCTATTAAACAAGAAAATACAATTGGTTTGAATTTTGTCACAGATATATCTCATATTGTACACACATTCCTATGGGGTGACATGATGGTAACTTATGTTGGATGAAGGTCAACGTGTACAACTTTCAGTGGGAAATATTTTGCACCGAACTGTATTAAGGCTGTGGATAGTCAATTATTTCTTAATTCAATTACAATTATCATGGCAACGTTAATCAACAAGCAACATTTGGTGGCCATTATCGATTATGTGCTGCCACTGCACCGAATTGTCCATGTACACATCGCAATGCATCTTAAAAACCTTTATTTTCAACACGCCCAATGTGTACAAAATCCGAGAAAGAGTTTTGAAGAGTAAATCTTTAAATAAAAACGAGACTGAATTAGAATGCTGTCGCAAAACATTGCCATGACCCTGCACTGTGCAACCTAACCATGTGGCTTATATAAATGTTCTCTATGCAGCATATTAGCATGGGTTCACATCCAAACATCCCATTGCCATGGACACACAATCACATTGAGTGAGTGAAAGATTCACTCAGTCACTGCACTGACTGTCAACCAGTCTCCACCTCTATGCCTCCCAGCAAACCATGGCAATTTCCCAAGTTCAACCCTAGGTCAAACACTTGAGCTATGGGATCAGGGAAAATTATCATCAACATATAAAGAAGTGCATTTGTGTATAATGTGTAATTACTCATACGCATTAGATTTAATTAGTGTTTTGATAATGTCAGACAGGTGTCAGACCTCATTCATTCTGCAAACCATTTGCAACTTTAAATAAAAGGTGTACGTCAGTAAAGTGAGGAAATTAAAGCACTTTCAGGGTCTTGTGCACTAATAATGAACAGCTGGCATGGCCTGACATTTGAGAAATAAAAAACACGAGTGTCATGAGATAAATGCATGAAGCCATCATTGATGTAAACATGAATCACTCAGTTATTCATGACATTTGCATACCAGGGTGACAAAGTGAGCCGTTTGCTTACGCATGTAATGAGCAGACATGACGATCAAAAGCAAAAAAAAAGTCACTTTTCGATTACTCCTTTAATAATCATTGTCAGTGCCTAGTGCCATACAAGCAATCCTCTGGTGGCGAGAGTGTGTTACTGCAGCTTTTCATTATTTGGACTGATAAAAAACAGAATACGGACATCCAAGACACGGAGGGTCAGATGTAAAAAAACAAAAAACAAAAGTAAGCCAGCCTCCTTCAGAAATGAAAAGCATGAACATTTATGTTAGATTTCTGCTGAGACGCGCCGTTATTTCGAGCATATGTGTCGCTTCCCTCCTATAACCGCGTTATTGATCGAGTCTGTCTGCAATGAATGGCTGCACAGGGAAGGAAAGGGGGAAAAACCCTGAACTTCAGGTGACCGACCATGGCTCTCACATAGCCTGCATGCAGACTGGGAGGGGTAGAGACAAATACACTGGCTTTAGTGGTGGGGGGGAAAAACTCTACACACTTTTTAAAGTCGTCGACAAACAAGCGCGAACGAATTCGGCTCGAGAACCAAAACTACGAGGTGAAAGTTGGACGTTTACTGGCGAGGAAATGAAGTTTAGCGAGCGTTGCTAGATAGCGCTATTGCTAACTAGGAACACAAGGGTACGGGCAGCCAGAGTCTGGCTTGTCTGATCCGACTGACCCTTCATTTTATTGCGGCCAGACTCCCAGATCCTCCCCTTTCTAACCGAAAAGCGACCCAGCAGAGGCGAACCCCTCTGACTGAAAACGCTCGGCCATTATTCACCACACACTCACACACAACCGACAGATATGACAACTGACCGCAACCTTTAAGCGGAACCGGACCTTTCGTCGGGTTTTTACTCTTAATAATAAAGCCACGTATCATTGATCCACATACTGCCTAGCTAACGTTGCCCATCGCCAACAACATGGCTGCCTCGCTCGGACCTCAAAAAAAAGGGAGAAATAACCTACGCCGAGCCTTTTGTCTGTTTCACCTCTTTAACCCTAAACTACTGCGCAAAAGACACACGGAGCCGTTAAAATGGCACAAATCGAGCGGACGACTTACGTGAAGGCAGGCGCTTGGGTTGCTCCTGCTTCCTCCTTGGCATTTTCCCCCGTTTTTAATCACATTCTCGTCCTTGTTTGGGGATAAGGAGAAAAAAGGTTTTTCCCATTGAGACTGGAGGCGCCAGTGATGGTAGGGACTTGGTCGTGCACCTGGCTTTGCTCGGTTTAAAGTGTATTGTTGGGGGAATAGGAACACAGGCGGAGGAGGTGCCGCCGCTGCCGCTGTTGTTGTTGCCTTGTCTTGACTATGGCTGCTCTCGGTGCAAGTGTGTCTCCGAGCCCCTAACTAACACTAATGCAGGGATCAAAGGGCAGCAACAGCAGAGCAGACACGCGCGCGCGCGCGCAACACCCCCCCCACACACACACACACACACGCGCACTCTCCTTCTCTCTCTCACTCTCACACACACACTCACACAGACACACACTATGGCGTGCACGCACACATTTGAGGAGCTCGCCCTCGAGAAGCAGCGCGCACGGACAAGGTGCCCCTAAGCTTTCAGTGTGTTCTGCTGAAAAGAAAATGTATTTGAGAGGAAAAAAAGAAAAAAAAATGAAGCAAAGAGCATTTGGTTTCGTGTAATTCCGCGTCGAGACCACACTGATGGAGTCGCAATACATTAACAGAACCCATTTAATTCCACCTAAAAAAAAAATAAAAATGAAATTAATATATAAATAAAAAATACACGTGTGACGGTGGTAATTTATGCAAATGATGCACACATGGATGCACACCTCACTGCTAACCGCTGTGAAATTATGTAAAACACAGGAACATGGAGAAAAAAAACGACTATTTGCAGTAACAACCAAATATTTAATTTTAATTAAGAACAATTATTTAAACAGCGTTGTGGTAGAGTTTGAACCCCGGAAATAAATAAATATTATTGGATTAATGCTGACAAAATGACTTCATTTGAACAGATAATTCACAAATGTTTACATTGACCATGTGCTGAGATGTACTGACTTATGTATTTACTACATGTGCCTAGATAGATAGATAGATAGATAGATAGATGGATAGATAGATAGATAGATCATTGACTTTTCTCACAGCACATATTTCCCCTCATAAAATAGTAGGACAAACACACAGGATGTTAATTTAGTCAGTATTAATCCAGTCATAACATTAATAAGGGCTCCACTCCGGTTTTAAGAGAGTCAGGGCCATGCTATTGTTAAAGTGTAAGGGTAGGTCACACTAAATACACTTACACTTTAACCTTTAGAAGCTATTACTTCAGAAAATAAATAGTATTTACATGTTTCCCATAAGGCAGTTGAGAAATAATGATGCTGTATGGTCATTATAGCACTGCTTAAACAACAATCTAATGTTTGTGCTCAGTACTGTAGATGTTGCAAAGTTGACAACAGTGTCATGAAGACCAGTTATAATAAAAAGCTCTAATTTGGACTATTCTAGTAACGTCTCTCATCGTCGCATATGTCTGATGTATTATACGTATTTGGTTCATTTTCCTCA
The DNA here is from genome assembly GCF_958295425.1 of Solea solea. NCBI lineage: Eukaryota > Metazoa > Chordata > Actinopteri > Pleuronectiformes > Soleidae > Solea > Solea solea. The sequence goes on from NC_081143.1 coordinate 3,661,979, forward strand.
CCATCTACTCCTACCTCCTTTCCTCACAAACACAGCTTTACTCATGTTAAGCCACCAATTTAGAATCTGCCTGCTGAGTTATACCTTTTTGTCTATTAAAAGAACAGGAAAAAAAAGAAGTGCATTGTGTGGGAACCAGCATTATAATCAGGTGGGGGTTAATAACAGGTGTCAGTGTCAGAACCATGTCCAGCAACCATCTAACCCAATGAAGTCATCTCCTCATCAAAGTTGAAAGACCAAAACTGGCCAGAGCTGAATCCTCCTCCCTCTCAGCTGGGTGTTGGGGCTTTTTCACAGCGCAGGCTGTCCCCCACTCCCTGCTGTTGGACTCCTCCAGGCTGCATTCTGTTGGCCTGCCGTGTTCTTTCACACCTCGGCCGTGTGTGAGGAGAGCTGTGTCTTCATCCCTCCATCCTTCCATCCTCCAGTCCTCCTCCTGCCATGCCTTCCACCCACCCCCAGCGGAGGCGCAGGAGGCTCGTTACCGTGGCAATTAGTGAAAAGCCCAAATTAGCGCTCTTGGCTGTGCACAGGTGACAAAGACACTTTGCATTTCTGCTAATTAGGAAAGAGAACAACATGATTAAATGGGGCCTATCAGGAGGAGAGTGGACAAACATGTTCCACAAATAGAAAATAGTTATATATCATTGTATCTCTGGCATGAAATGATTAAGACATCCCATTAGGTCTTTCATTTCAGGAGGAGATAATGTTGGCTTGTGAATATTACAATGGGATGCATTACAGTTAAAGACTGGAGAGGGTGTTTGTGTGTGTGTTTGTTCGTGTTTGTGTACACACAGCTGTGTTTCTCACCTGCAGATGGACTAGTGTCCTGAATTAAGAGCTGAGAGTGCTATTTATTTAAAAGTATATGTCCGACATATACTTATATATGTAAGAGATGTAATGCCGGTGCCCAGATAAGCTCGAAACAAATTGAAAAATACATAAAAGGGGACTTCATGAGCATACAGAGACATTTCTGGCTCAGTTACCATGTCTATTACATTCAGGGCAAAGGCAGTTGTATTAGAATTCTACTAAACTGCTGTAGTGCAGCAGCTCTCGATAGTGCTACTTAATGAAATCGCAGGTAAATGTATTTGTTGTGTAGGTTTCTTCATTTGTTGCACGATTATACTTGCAAACTTTAAATTACAACCCAGTGCTGCGGATATTCTCCTCTGATCTTGTACCTATTACACCACATTAGCTGTTTAATTAATGACACGAGACGTAATGTAATACTGAATTCAATTTAACAGTCTAACTTACTCCGGATCTAAATCATCAGAGATGTAAAACTTATACATCCAGTAGCACAATTCCCAGGGAACATTTAAGAGTAAGCACTGGGTGACTCCTGTTTTTTTTTCTTCCTTGTTGAGTTTGATCACCATGAGGAGGTCGCAGCCTGTTCCCTGACCCCGACAATGCCAGGCAGCTGAGGTAATGCTGGCAACAGGACAGTCTGCTGATAGTAGCCATGGCAACACTGACACGACCTAACTCAGGGTTGCACCTAAAGGTCATTCATCATTTCTCCAGGGATGGGTGCTCCAGCTATATTACCAGTGGAAGCTCTCAGATTTCCCGGCCAGAACACTTTCTAATGCAAAAAGGCTTTCACTGAATGGGTCACAAATAACACCGCAATAAGTGCTGTGCATTTGTGACTGCTGCTCTAACTTGGCTAAGATGTAGAATATACTCAAGCTCAATTAGCGTTGTTTTGTTTCACTCCCCAATAACTGGTGCAGGTTTCCTGCTTTGCAAACAGCTCATATTGTCAGTAGGCATTATTAGTACTTATTAAAATGGTTCCCTGTAGTGGCACGATTGTTAGTAGGGGCTAAATGAGTTTCAGGTGCTTCAGTGGAGAATGGAGCAGACTGCAGAGAAATGAGCTAAGTTGCTTATGTGCCTTGGGGGCAAAACAGAACATCTTCCAGTTTCTTTTTCTTTTCTCCGCTTCTCTATCTTCCCCTGTTCTCTAAGGCCCAGTCCTGTGCAGGCTAGGCTGGTTGGACTAACGTTAGGCTCGGCCAGTCAGATGTTGCCCTGGGGTAAACAGAAACATCTGTCCTCTGCCCAGGCGTGACTGTCGCTGAGTGATAAATCCTGGGGTGGCTTGTGCCAACGCTGTCCGGCTTGCATGCCACCTGTCCTCCTCCTACACAATATCCCCACCAACCCAGCCCCTCCACATACACACACTTCACCCTATTTGCACTCGTCTGCCTTCATCCTGACAGCGTGACAGAAGCAGGTGGTTCACTCCCCTTTTGCCCTCTGGCCTTCTATGCTCTTGTCCTCAGTTGGCACATATATGCAGGGAGCGAGAAGGGTTGTCGCCTCAAGCGAATACCAGTGGAGAGATCCCTGTACCAGGCTATTCAGCGGTGGTCCTGGGGAATTCAAAAAGTTTATAGCAGTCATTTCCTTTAATCAGACACAAAGTCTGCAGATCAGATAAACGAAGTTTCACAAAGGTCAACACAATGCTTGGTGTAAAAACATCAGAAAGAGTAGGAGAGAATAGAGGATGTGACCTAAATGAAAAGGATTTTTCTTATTTAAGCATTTGCTGTTGTAAATTTGGTCAGTTAAAAAAAAAAAAAAAAAAACACACATAGGCAGAGTCTGTACCTTCGTTTTGCTCCTGTTTCCTGTCTGTGCTCTACTACTTTTACCAGTGACAGAGGCAGGTGGCCAACTTCCTGCCCTCTGACCTTCAACAGTTACCCGCAGAAAGGAGACAGTGCAAACACACAGAAAGCCACACACATACACAGAGGAGGAGCCTAGGTTGCCCTGGGTGAACTGGGGCAGAGGTCTTGCAAAAGGCCCTGGAGGGAAGTGAAGTTCCTTAGACTCAGGGACATGAGTTATTTTAGTTTGCAGTGCCAGTCCTGACAGGCTGAATGATCATACGGGCAGAGCCAACAGTGAACATCAGATTGAAAGAGAGGAAATAAAACTTAGAGACTTGTCTAACTGAAGACTGAGGGAAAAAAAACACATCAGTGAGCTGATCGTTGACATAACCCACTGCAAACACAATCCAGAAAACAACATGCTCTTTCATCCTTTCAAGTAGTTTGCATATAGAATTATTGTTCACAGAATGTCACAAAGCACTACGGCAGTAAAACTGCCACCTGCCCTTAAATAACTTTTTTGTTCCAGAAGCCTTGTGAGCAAAGATATGAACTGTTTTTCATTTATCTACTTCTCTGCCCTTGGCTGCTTCATTATTAAACCTTAATCGTAGCATGCTGAATGAATGAATGAATGAATGAATGAATTTATCAAGCAAATGGCCAGAGATAAATTCTTTGAATCATTTGAAATAATATCAACCACTGAAAGAGCACTTGAGTGAGTTTTTCTCCGTCTGCTACTTTAGACATGTCTGTGTGTCTGTATGATTTGCATGTTTGTTTTATGCCTTTGTGTGTGTGTGTGTGTGTGCGTGTAAGAGGGCCCCCTGCTGATTAATGTCACTTCATATTGTAATGGAGCGTGCTGAACATGTTCTGATATTTGTAATGTGTTACCAGTCTCAGCTTGATTTTATAGCCATGGTCTAATGGGATATTGCCACTATCACAATTTGGATTAACTTTCATATCACTGCTGTAAAACCAAGTGCGGTTTTGTGTGTGCATGAGCGTGTTTGTACACAAATGGTACGGAAGCGGGGACGTCGATCAGGGTGGGCTGCTTTGGTCGATTAATTTCACATTCACTACCTCTTTCTTAATGCATATCCTCTATTTGTCAGCACAACATTGTTCATTATGAGCAGCAGTTACTTTTTGTACTGAGCATTTTTGACCCTGTGTAAAATAAGACGCCACTGTGTGTATTTGTTAAAGGGGCACCTACCCTGGCAAATGCTTCCTTTCTTTCATCAGGCGTGTATGTTTGCCTCAGAGGCACTCACACACACACACATGCACAGGTATAACAAATGCACATAAAGAGGTCTGGCATGCTTTTGTACAAACACTTCTTTTTTTTTTGCCAGCAGGGAACTGTATGCAGAGGAGGCTGCCCTTGCTCTGTGAGTCCTTTGTCTCCCTACATCCCCAAGCTCCACCTCTCTCTCAGCCAGCGCATCCAATGGGAGAGCCTTCAGGTGTTGACCTTATCGGGTGGAGGTCAAAGCCAGGTCAGGGATCTGTTGCTAGGCTACCATCAGATAAGTGGCTAGAGTAGGCAGCAGTGGGTATCTCTATCATTCAGGGCTTGTCATGTAATCTTGTTCATTTGGAGACAACTGTCAGGACGTCAGAAAGGCTATCTGCTCCATACTGTTGTAATGAAACACATTAAAATATTAAAACCAGCCATGCTGAGAATTGGCAGCTACGCTTGGCACATGCCTTTTTTTTACAGTCATGCCAACTGTCATGCAGTAACATGAACCCCGTAACTGCCTTGTGTTGTTGGCTGTGTCGAAATTTCAGAGTTGTAGGCTATTTGTTTGGGTTCTTTTTTTAAAAAAAGAAGATATATTTAAGATATTTTAATATGCTCATGTTACCATAGTGGAGTTCCATAGACAGATATGAAGTCATTAACTAATAAGGTTATCTGTTTCTGTATTTTTTTTTGTAAGATATTCCTTAAGTATACAAAATTAACATGAACTTAATTAGATTCTAAAAATGTGCTGCACCCCTGTAAGATAATGACATGTTAACCACATTAACAGCTTTTTAGGGTGGACATCATTTTTTTTTACAAATCAGTAATTAAAACTCATTATAGGCCAAAACCCACTCACACTCCCTTTCAAATGTGGATGTATTTTCCCTCCAATTACTGTACATAAATAAATGGCTGAACGGCTCATGAGTCGCTTAGGTACAGGTGGGAATGTACGTTGGTTTTTTAACCTACAGCATTTAGCGATAGCATACAAAGAGCGCTACAGCAGTCTGTTTGTAGAAGGAAGGGAGGGAGGGAGGGAGGGAGGGAGGGAAGGAGAGAGAGGGAAAAAAGTGAGAGATAGTTGTTGCATCTTCACACAAACATGGTCTGTTCTCCCACTCTGCCATTCCACCACCTGGACCAAAACGATCTTGGAGTCTGCGCCGCACAGTGATGAACGACACCAAACAGGACAATTTCTGTTCACACTGTGGGTCATACTGAGTAAGACGGCTTGACACAGCATCTGTGTCATATCGCAGGTTCCTGTTTCGTGACACCTGCATTTTGTCAATGTCATCCACTCAGCCGTTCAGGTTAACCGCCAGGTCTGGGAGGAAGTGGCCTTCGTGGCTGTGTGAGTAACAAGACTTCAGACAGTTAGACATAAAGAGACCCAGATAAGGCACGTGGCAATTTATCCATGCCAGTCCTTGTACTGTAGCTCCAACATGGGATCTCGTCTGTTAGATTGGCGCATTGTGAAAAGAGGTTCTCAGTGTCTGGGCGCTTGCCAGCTGACATTCCACAGAGACAAATTGAGAGAGAGGCTCCGGCAGATTTATCGGGCCATTGGCTCGCCTCAGGAATTCTCTTGTAACATGGCACTCCTGTGAAAGGGATAAAGAAATTAGTGTAAAACAGACCCTCACGCCCCTTCTCACAGCACCCGTTTAGATATCTAGAATGAGCTTGCAACCCCCCAAACAGACACATGCACAACACTTGCTGTTTTAAATGTGGATGGTACAAGATGGAAGCGTCTGAGCCTCAGTCATCTATATATCTATGAATATGCAAGAGGGTGGGCAAGAAAATGTTGCTGTATTCTAGCTGTTGAGTCACAGCTCCTTAGTGGCAGGAAGCACTGCTGGTCAAATGACAGAAAGAGAGAGTGAGAGAGAGAGTGAGAGAGAGGGAGAGAGAGAGAGGAGAGAGAAGAGAGAGAAGAGAGATGTATGCTTGTGTGTGGGATTTGAAAGGAACTGCTCCTGGCTGTCTTGGTTATTTATTCCTTTCTAAAGCAATGAGGTGTTGGGAGAACGAGGCCAGCTATGTTCTTAATGCTACAGTTAGAACAGGGAGCATTCTTTTGTACTTGCTTTACTATGGTCTGCTAAAGTGAGAACATGTCCTCAACCTGACCTGTTGTTTATCAAATGGGACACTGGATTGACTTTTTCCAAATGGTCTGGATTAAAACCTTTTCTTTTTTTTTAAACATTAATATAACCATACATCAAATATATGTCACAAAATAATGAGGATAAATTATTAATTACTTGTATGAGCGTCATTGTTGGAAAATTGTATCCTGGTTTTGCATACAACAGAGCCCTAATGCCATCCCCCATATCATCTGTCAGCATCTAGAGGTTATCTGCCATGTTGATGAACAGAGAGATTGGCTATAAACACAAGGTGTGACAGTATGGCAGTATGTTATAGTATGCAGGCAGAGCTCATCAGGAAAGAGAGGACGAGCGGCTTTGTTCCAAATGTCACGATGCATATTTATGGGTGCACTGGAGTGGCTCCTTGTATAAGCACCATTCACCATCTATCAAGCAAAACCACTACACTGTCTCTTTGACAACTTGGTACAATAGTGTTGTGTGACAAAACTGAATAATTTGCTCATGGCTTAAGCCAAATTTTTTTGTGAAATTGACATTTAGACAGGAAAAGTATGCTCACGTTAACAAAGCGTAATTATTAGTTACCAACCATGCACATAATCATTTTTATTTTTTTAACAAAAGAATCTTTCTCAGCAAAACAATCTGCACAGTTAAGGATTTTGTCCCTTAAGATGCAGAGAGAAAGACCAGGTTTTGATATTGAGGATAGGATATGGTGTCATGGATGGGAGGGTGTCAGCGAGCAAGACAGACAGACAGACAGACAGACAGACAGACAGACAGAAGCAGAGCTCTCTGTATGAACTCTGATGAGCTCTCTTTCTACTAAGGAGGATCTCAGGAGAGTTGTGTGTTGGTTTGCTGTGCATGGACCACACCGCACAGGCAGGACAGGCAGCCTGACTGTCTGTCTGCACGGCCTCTCCTTGGGGAAAGAACATGGCTCCAGGGTTGTAGCTGATTTGAGATGGTCCTAGTACAAACCCCTGGGGGACACCAGCCAGGCAGAATTGGTTAGGTCTCTGAACCTCTCTTTGCGAGCAGTGGAGCTTGGTGTCTGTGGAGAGTCAGAACAAGACGGGGCTTTTATCTTGAATACGAGCGGCTCAGCGGATTTCCTCCAAATTACAGGGAGTGATTACATCCCACCTCGTCTGCCTCATGCCACCGCCTTCTCTCAGCATGGGGGCCCCAGGCCAGCCAACCGCTGTCAACTGCCAGTGCTCACAACTGAGTCATTAAGTGAAAGTTGTCATTGGCAGCGAAATAACAGGGAGCAAAACCCCAAAGCTCAGGGACAATTGTTGCACTCTGCCTGTGGGCAATTCAACATAGACTACACATTTTCATTCTTCATGTCCTTATGTTCAATGACAGGTTATGACAAAGATATTTGGAAGTATTTTATGGTATGTGACAAGTGAAGCTCTGACCACCTCTTTGAATAGGGACATTTGCTGTAAATGAATATACATGAAAAATGCATCAAAGTGTCACAAAAGCACTGACCAAATAAACCACCCCTGTTGCTACAAAGGCAACAGATCCAAACATCAAGCCATGCAGCTAATGTCTCCTGACCCACTCTTGGTGGAAGAAAGGTTTTCCATCACTTCCAAGCTATTACCTCCATACAGTAAGGGATTACACAGAAGCAAGACTGGGGATACTCTGTCTACCAATCGTTTTTTTTATTTGAAAACTCCCCCAAGCTTTTCCATTATCTTCTCCATATCAAGCTTGACCTGAAGAGAAAACCTGGCCTCAGAAAGGTCAATGCAGTCTAGACTTTCTCCTCATCCTGCACCACTGACCCCCACCTCCACCCCCTCCCTGCATATTACTTTGGGATGTTCCTCCTCCTTCTTATTCACACTCACCTTGAGCCTCTTCCTCCTTTGGTCCAGTTCCCCATTTCCCTCCTGCAATAGCATCTCCCGTCACCATAATCTGTCTATTTCACTAGCCCGCCCCTTGGGGTTAAAGGGTCAGAAGATGGAGACGGGATTTGTCTTTCAGTTGACAGCTCTGCTGTTGTGCTCTCTCTCTCTCTCTCTCTGTCTCTCTCTCGTACTGGATGGTCAAAGCATTTTTGAAGCCAACTCACATGTGTTTGTCCTGACACTGATGGTTCCAATCACAAAGGTAGTCCTTTAAACTGCAGTACAGTAACAACAGGGTAATAGTATGCCTATAATGTTTTAGTATAACAGTAATACCACCTTATTTCTAATGCAATTTACAGCTTAGTAATAACACAGGTAATAGCTTGATTATAAGAATTAATGTAGGCTCAAATCTGTCACACACATTTTTTATTGTTATTGCCAAGCTATTACTTTTGAATAGATTACTGAAATAGATGGTATAACCATAATATTACTATTCTATTGCAAGATTATTACAATATTGTTACTGTACTGCAATGCAAAATTTTATCATTACAAATAAATGAATACTGAATATGTCCATAACCACGACTATGCACTGCTACTACTACAAACATAATCAACTATTGATAGAATAATATATACACCAGGCTGAATAACAAGTGTAAAGGAATGAGTTTCTTGAGTAATTGTTGAGGTTTTTTTGAGGGTGTCACTTGTTGTACAGACTGTTAAGCCCTTTGAGACAAACAGTGTTTGTGATCTTGGGTTATATAAATAAAACTGACTTGACACTGACAAAATCAAAGTGCTATTGTAGAATAATGTTGAGAAAATGTATAACTACATGTTCTCTGATGAGGTTTAATCGGAGGCAGCAACATAATTGGCCATGCACTGATATGTCTTTGGATGTAAAATGATACTGGGAGTAATTTTAAACCAGTGTCATTGTTAACCCCATCGCAGCTCAATCATTATCTATCATGTGGGGATTTCCTGCATTAGCAAGCTGCAGGTACGGCAGTCTACACATACTTTCCTATTGCCCTCCCGTTTACCTGCAGCATATTAAAACATCTACATCAAATGCCAGCAGGCATATGGCCCTGGTCGTAAGTTTAAATTTCATTTCATCCCTTGCATGTAGTTAGTTACAAGCAAAACACACATTTCATGGCCCCTGGATACCACCAATACCACATCTGTGAGCGTTCACTTCATGGATATATTGCCTGCCTACTTAGCACACAGCATATTAAAACATCATTGCATTAAATGCCAGTGAGGAAATAGCCTTGGAAGTATAAGTTTGAATTCCATTTTAACTGCAGACTTTATACATTTATTGGTACATTATTGATTTTATTCTACTGAAAATATTATGGGCAGTTATGCAAAACGGCTCAACTAAGACCATATATTGTGATTAAAAAAAAAGGGCAGGTAACTGTAAGTAAATAGAGGTCAGTTTTTGATGACCACGGAGGTCTTTCTAAAAAATTATTTTAAAATCAAGTAACAACGAAGGCAACAGGGGACAGGGGGAAAAAAAAAATCCTCATTGAATATTCATTAACTGGTGCCTAGGTGTATACATGGCTCTTAACCACTCTTGTTTATGACTTAAGGACTTGTAGTACTGACCTTAGTTTAACACAGCAGCAGATACCAAATTAACCTCTAGCCTCCACAGGGCTAGCCATGCCCTGCTAACAAGCAACCTGTCTAGACACACAAGAAGTACTTTATGATTCCACCTCTCACAATTCCTCTTCTTCTCTTTGTCTCTCTCACCCCTCTCTCTCTCTCCCTCTCTCTCTTTCTTGCAACCTCTGTGTCTCTGTTAACACGTACTGGCACATCCTCCCTCCCTCTATTCTCTTCTCTCTTTCACCTCACCATTTCATCCCTATTTCCCCCTACATCATTTTTCATGTACCTCCCAAGCTGTGCAGTGTTTGGGTCATGCACCCAGCAACCAGAGTTTTGTCAAATGGTAGACTTTCTCTTATCCTTCACAACATCGCACACAGCTACAGCAGGGGAAAACCACAAAGATCTGAAACCTCTATGACGAATAATTATATTTACACTAAACTATTTTAAAATGTACCATTTAAATATTGATTAAAATATTATAGCATGATATCATTTTCATACAGTGCATCTAAAGAATAACTCAATTTCAGGTAAGATACACACAGAATAGGTATCTATGAGAAAGCAAACAATCCTACATATAAGAATTAGGAGCACACTGTTTGTTATAAGTTTGGGCTTATTGTTATACCATGTTCTCTTCATGTCAGGACAAATAATGACAAGAACAACTATTTTTAATAGTCGTATTCTAAACATTTAACATTTATCCCCGTATTATCCATGTCTAAAATGTCCACAACTCACCCTCTGTCTGTCACCTCTGACCCCATAAACAACTGCTTAAGCCTCCATATTTCACTGACACATTGTAGTTGCACGACTTTTGTTATCTGCTATCTGACGGTTTGCATTAGGTCTCATGTTGCACTGACATTTTGTTTTAAATCATATTCACTCTGTTGTAAATAACTATTTCTCTATTTTATTTGTACTTGTATTATTTATCTTTTTTTCTATATGCACACCGCTGACCAGAGCAAATCCCTAGTATTGCGTACACATGGCAATAAATCTGATTTTATCATTATTATCGTTATATGTTTACATCTAAGTAAGGGTTATTGTCACTTGGGGCAACATTGTCTGTGCGATAAAGTTATATTTTGTCATATAATTGTATAGTATTTGGACAGCAGTGGAAAGTTCTGGTACAGACTAAGGAATCATTTATTTACAGATGATGAAAAATGTAGTACATCAATGAATGTATCATTGATTTAAACAGTAACAC